>NW_022630362.1:0-21855 GCF_010909765.2 Amblyraja radiata
AATGGTCCCTATTTTGTCTCGGCGCCCCCCCCCCCCCCCCCCCCCCCCCCCCACACACCGATCCCTCTTTGTTCTCGGGGACACTCCCGGTCGGGTCCCTTTTTGATCTCTGCATCCCCCCCCCCCCCCAACTGCAGCCCCATCCTCAGCAGCCCGCCACCGGCAGCTTCATTCTGCGCTGCCGCGCCGCTGTGGATGGAGATTGGCTTCTGTGATGGTCGGGACCATGCAGTGCACTTTCCATGATATCTTCATTAAAAAAACATTACTTATATTTTGAACAGCATGTTTTTTAATCCTTTCAAAAAACATTGTGCCCCTGTATATATAGAAGTTGTGAATAACCAGTGCTCAATAATTTTACCTTCCTTTTCAAATCATTCAAAGGGAGTGTTAATTCCCAAATCTATGGTTACGTATTATGGAAATCCCCGAATGGGTTTTCACACACCCGATTTAGCCCTGAAATTAAATCAAAGTCACATATTTTCTTGATTGTGACCATGGCCCACTGAAAGCTTCTCAACATTACACAAGAACTAAGAACAGGTGTAATCCACTAGGACCTTCAAGCCTGCCCTGCCATTCGACATAATCATGGTTGATTTACCCGGGGCTTCAATTCCTCCTCTATGCCAGTTTCCCTTAGCAGATGTCACAATTTAAAATATCTATTTCCACTTTAATCACACACACCTCTGGCGTAAAGAATACCCTCTGCAAAAAATCTATACATTCTGCTGTTTAATAAGACCCGCCCTTTACCTTATACCTTTATCCATGTCCTCTCATTTGAGACTCTCCCCCTGATGAAATCATCTCCATACCTATCCAGTTAAGTCCCCTCAGGATCTTATCATATATCACAACAGGTTAACCTTCATTCTTTTAAACTCAAAACAATACAGATTAAAACTATTTTGCCTTTTTAGAGCAGATTTGGATTTTGAATCCACAGCAAATAGCTTGTTCATATTTTTGAAAAATGGAAACACTTGTTTATTGTTGCATTTTTCACCAGGTCCAGCAATATCCAGGTGCTTTGCAGATCATAGTGCCATTGTTGAACACTGATACCCACGCAGTGACAAAGCAGCCCCAATGTGCAAAACAGTAGATGTCTCTTTCCACCCACGTAATAGTTTTGCACATATTGTTTGCTGACTATTAGAATATAAGTATGGTAAAATGCAGCAACGTTTGACATCTAGGGCCGTGTGACGGTTAAATGATTAGTACATTCAGGCCACACAGTTAATCTTAGCTTTTAAAATATTTCAATTGACTCCCCCCCCCCCTATCATTTTTTGGAAAATTAATTATTCAATTGCCTCTGTGAACAAAGGATTCCTCAAAGTACTGCCAATAGTCAAGTGTCAAGACTAAAGTGATACATTATTCTGGATTTACCCAACAAAGAGAACAGATTCTCTCAACTATCAACTCCTAAAACCACTAAAAATCTCTTAATCGTCAAAACTGGAGCTGCACTAGGTCAAAGGACAACACATGTTAATTGTACTGAGAGAAAAATAGCCACGGCCTTGTGTTGCAGACCTCCAAGCAGTAAGGACAGAGAAATACAATGATATGGAGCCATGGAAATAAGGAAACGAGAATGAACAAATAATAAGAAAACATGAAAAACTTTGACCAACTATATTTTTTGTTCAGTGGCTAGATAAGCAGATTTTATAGCTGCTTTGCTCACTCAAACACATTTCACCATCTATAACATTTTTCTATAACATTTTTTTCTGCATTGAACTTCCTGCCATCTCTGGTGAAGCATTTGAATTTTACCATTTCAGGTAATAAACACATCATGCAGCAGAACCCAACTTCCTCTTGTTCATTTGTGCAAGTGACTGACTGCATTACTTGACTGCAATTCACAGCAAACAGCCAGTTTAAAAACATCTAACAACAATCATACCAGAAACATGACGCAACTCAGAAAATGACAATTCAAATAATTGCAGAGTTTTCATGAGAGGTGTTGATTTTAATTCCCCATAGCACTGTTCTTCATTGCAAATAGCACAAAGATTTTGTCAAAGCAGCTTCCCTTTATTTTATTTAATCCCTTCTTGTTTTTCAATACTATTATTAAACCTTGACTCCCTATGCTCTGAGAATAATTTCAAACATTTTAAAATCATTTCATCTAAGTGGTCATACAAAACACATGCCAGGATATTTTTAAATTTCTAAATATTGTTCGAACTTTAAAAACCACTGGACCAAGTGGGACCCGTTGGGTCCCTGTCACACAGGAGGTCTGGTCGCCCAAGGCAACCCTCCCCCAACGCAATATTCCACCACTCACCCATAGCTAGCATTGATTAGCATAGAACTCTCTGAAACATAAGCAAATGGATGGTTTGCGTGCCTTCATTGTTCGGGCATTGAATATAAGAGACAGGAAGTCTTGATGCAGCTTTATAGGTCTTTGGTTGGGCTGCTTTTGGAGTATTGTGTGTAGTTCTGGTCGCCCCATTATTGGAATGATGTGGAGGCTTAGAAAAGGGTGCCGTGGTGGTTGACCAGAATAATGCCTGGATTAGGGGGTGTTAGCTACAAGGAGAGGCTGGACAGACCTAGATGGTTTTCTCTGGAACACCGGAGATTGTGGGGAGATCTGATAATACTTGAATATTGAATACTTGACTCCTTTAATACCTCAAATAAACAATCTAGTTGCAAATATATGAAAATACCACCATTTTATTCCAACAGCTGTACTCGACAATTAAGCTAACTTCAAACAACTGATTCTGAAATAAAATAGGAATATGCTGGATTTTCTCATTGTAACCTCCAGTCTCAGTCCTTCAAACAACAGCATGCTTACAGCACCAGAGACAAGGGTTTGACCTTGACTACGGGTGATGTCTGTATAGAGTTTGTACGTTTTCCCAGTGACTGCGTGGGTTTCCTCCCACACTCCAAAGACATACAGGTTTGTACGTTTATTGGCTTCAATAAGTTGTAACTCTGTCCCAAATGTGTGTAGGTTAGAGTGCGGGATGATCGCTAGTTGGTGCGGCCTCAGTGGCTGAAGGGCCTGTTTTGCGCTGTATCTATAAAGTCTAAATAGCCTTGGGTCTTCAGTTGTACAAAGATTAACTCTGAGCCCAAGGAGAAATATGGTGGGGGGGGGGTGGGGGGTGTTGGGGCAGGAAAGAGTGTTGCTGAAACTTGAGTACAATGATTTTAAAGGTATGCAAGCCAAATTTGTCATCAAGAACACAAATGATGAGTAAACATGGCAGTGTGACATGGGCAAAAATGTTTCAGATAAGCACACATATATAGAGTGCAAATTGGAGGCCAGCAGAAAAACACTGGAATATCATTCTAATTATTAGAAGTTTAAGACATAAAAAGAGCCTGGACTGCACAAAGGTATCCGTCAAATGAAATCACATCCTCTTAATAATTTCCTTACAAAGTCAGAGTAAGAAGCTTCACCATTCACTGAGCTCAACAACTCACTGAGGCACTGCACCAGAGGATGTACAATGTGATGCACCCATGCAGTTTCCACCACAGTTACTTTATTTGGAGGTTTACCTAAAACCACATTGTTGAAGAACAGTTCACTGCAGAAGGTGGAAGACTAACCTACAAAAGGTGCACCTGTTTGGAGCTTTCATTTAGAGTTTCAAATTTTGTTCTAAAAGAAAGCAAGTCATTTACAAAGCTCTGCTCACACTGTCAAAAGCAGAAGTATTTGGAACTATATCGCCACTCCCCTCCCCAACATGACTTAAATTTCTAACTTCCAGTGTCGTGATTCCATTTTACAGCACAAGGAAGTAACAAATTGTTAGACTGGAACATTTTGAAAAATCTAAAGGCCTACAAGGTTGGAAAATGTCAGAGCAGTAAGGTTCCACCTGCTATACGGTGTCGTACGGTCTCGTACGGAAGTCACTAAATTGAGGCAAGCTTAGGCCTTCATAAGTGAAATGGTATTGAGAGAAAGAAATTGACAGCAAGCAATTGCAATCCAAGTAAATGTCTTTGTGGCATCTTCACCAGCATACTGGACATACAAAACAACATCATGCTTTTTCATTACAGCTATATGACAGCAACAGTATGATATATGGAAGCTTAATCATCTCCAAAACATTCAGAGTAGACTTTCATAATTTTTGAATGGTAATAGTAATACAAACACCAGATTACAATGAAGCCAATTTAACAGGAACATGAGAAAGTCACATTAATCCTTCTAATTCAGTTTGAAAGCAGATTCATACAGCAAAAAGGTGAAAATCGCAGGGAATGGGGCAGACCAGTTCCCATCACCACCCCAAACACTATCCCCATCGAGCTAGCTATAAAATTGAAAGCTAAGAATGGCAGCTACAAATTGAATGATAGCAACTAAAGGACAAACATTAGATGTCAGAAATGAAAACCCACAAATGCAAGAATATTTTTTTATGATAATAAAATCAAGGCATTGATTGTGAACTTCCTTCTTTGAAAAGTACTTCATCAGTGAATGTCATCAATGTATAAAGTGAGCACATAACAGAGTGGGTAAATGTGCACTGAACCATTCCAGAGCATGAGCAGGCATATAATCTCAGTGAAAGGACATGGTCTCTACTCTACAGTGTATGGCCGCCAGTGCACAACAAATTCTTCGACAGAGCATACATGCCTTGCTTTCAGGTGCGGACACACAATGTCCCTATTCAGTTTCAGCATTCGGGCTAGGTGTGAATGCCATTCCTTGGCTGAGAGTGAGTACTGGTTCTTGGGTGAATGTGAGCAATGGGCATACACTGATATGGCCATTTAATCAGCAACCATACACAGACTCAGGCAGAGCTTTATTGGTATGAGTGCATTGTCCTCGGGTAGACTGCAAGAATAGTGCATTGCCCCAGGCTATGTGTGAATAACATGAATGCACTGCCTTCTGACTGTGAAATACCAACAGAGCCTGAATGTAAGCAACAAATGTGAATGTGCGCTGTGTTCATGCACTGTCCCGGACTGAATGCAAACAGCATGTGTTTGCCTGAAGACCAAGTGTGAGCAGTGAGCATATGGTGACTGGGCCAATGTGAGCAACAAGTGTGTACTGTCCCTAGATTAACTGCAGTCTATGTGAACTACCCTGTGTACAGTCAATGAGCAATACACTGATCCATGGCAGAATGCAAGTGTGCACTGTCCCTGGGCTCAATGTGAACAGTGAGTGTGCAATGTTCCTGAGCTCAGTGAGAGCAGTGAGTGTGCACTGTCATAGAAACATAGAAAATAGGTGCAGGAGTAGGCCATTCAGCCCTTCGAGCCTGCACCGCCATTCGATATGATCATGGCTGATCATCCAACTCAGTATCCCATCCCTGCCTTCTCTCCATACCCCCTGATCCCTTTAGCCACAAGGGCCACATCTAACTCCCTCTTAAATATAGCCAATGAACTGGCCTCAACTACCTTCTGTGGCAGAGAATTCCACAGATTCACCACTCTGTGTAAAAAATGATTTTTTTCATCTCGGTCCTAAAAGACTTCCCTCTTATCCTTAAACTGTGACCCCTAGTTCTGGACTTCCCCAACATCGGGAATAATCTTCCTGTATCTAGCCTATCCAACCCCTTAAGAATTTTGTAAGTTCCTGGACTCAATGTGAACAGTGAGTGTGCACTGTTCCTGAGCTCAGTGAGAGCAGTGAGTGTGCACTGTCCCTGGACTGAATGCGAACAGTGAGTGTATACTGTCCCTGGGGTTAGTGTGAGTAGTAAGTGTACATTGTTCCTTGGCTCGGTCTGATTAGTGAGTGTGCACGGTCCTTGGGCTGTGTGAGTAGTGTGTGCATTGTCCCTGGGGTGGGTGAGTAGTGTGTGCATTGTCCCTGGGGTGGGTGAGAGCAGTGAATGCACACCGTCCCTGGGCTCATTGTGAGTAGCGAGTGTGTACTGTCCCTGGGCTCAGTGCGAGCAATGAGTGTGCACTGGGCTCAGTGGGAGTGGTGAGTGTGCACTGTCCCTGGGCTCAGTGTCAGAACAAGCAACGTGTGCACACTGTCCCTGGGATGAACGTGTGTCTTGTATTCAGATCGAGTGTAAAAACAAGTTAGTGCTAACCACCGGCTGAGTGTAAGGAGAGTGTGTATGCACTGTCAACTGACTGATGGTGAACAACAAGCATGTATTGTTAACGAAGGAACTGCAGATGCTGGTTTAAACCAAAGCATGTCTTGTACCTGGGATGACTGTCGGCAACAAGTGTGCATCATCACTGGGCTGAATATGAGCGACAAGTGTGCACAGTCCATGAGTTGATTGTGAGCTACAGATGTGTACTATCCCCAAGCTGCACGTGTTAACATGCACTGTCCTGAACTGAATGTGCACAAATTTTCACAATGTCCAACTCGAGTGCAAGAATCAAATTGGTACTGACCACTGGCTGAGTGAGGGCAATGAGTGTGTGAGGAACAACCATTCAAATTCATCAAGCATGAATAATACGTGTACTCTGTGGTCTATTTGAATGTAAGTAACAAGTGTGCATTGTCAACGAACTAAGGGTGAGCAATGAGTGTGCACTGTCCCCAAGCCTAGTGGCATAGCAAGCATGCTGTTCCTGAACTGAGTGTGAGCAATGAATATATACTGGTTGCTGTTTTAGTAAGAGTGACAAACTTATACTGTCACTGGTTTGAGTGTGATCAATAAGTGTGCCCGGTGTTGAGTCCAGGCAACAAATGCTAAATGTGCGTGAGCCACGAATGGTCGTTGTTCCTGGGCAGCGCAACGAGTGTTTACTATCCTTAAACTTAGTAGAAACAATGTGTGTGCATCGTCGGGGGTTGAGTGCGCGTGTTATCCCTGGGGTTGAGGAGCAATGGATCATGTACTGTCCACAATCTAGTGTGGAAGTTCTACTAATATTAATAACGGAGCAGGAAGTTGGGCGAAGGCCGGAAGTTTAAGGCGGAGGCGATGGGGCGCGGATTCCGCAAACCTTCCGGGGAAACAGGGGAGCGGAGCCGGGACAGCGGCGGCCTGGGGCCGGGGGCCGACAGACCCTCTGTCCCTCCCTCCCGGGGTGAGTGAGTGAGTGAGTGAGTGAGCGGGTGAATGAGCCGGGCCGGGGAGCACCGCACCCGGTCACCGAGTGTCCTGCACCAGACCCACGCTCCTCCCGGGCCACGGGCCACGGGCCTCAAGCCGCCGGTTTCTCCGCCAGTCTCCACGGGTTGGAGCGGGCAGCGGCGCTAGGACGTTGCTCACCTTCTCGCCGTCCGACAACTGCTCTTCCGCGTCCGCCATCTTCACCCCCGTCTTCACCGCCGGCCGCGCCGCATGCTGGGAGCGGCCGCAACATCGCCGCCCTGCCGGGCTCGGCCAGTACTGCAGCTCACAGGCGCCGCCCTGCCGGGCCCGGCCAGTACTGCAGCTCACAGGCGCCGCCCTGCCGGGTCCGGCCAGTACTGCAGCTCACAGGCGCCGCAAAAATGCTGGAATAACTCAGCGCGATAGGCAGCATCTCTGGAGAGAACATAGAAACATAGAAATTAGGTGCAGGAGTAGGCCATTCGGCCCTTCGAGCCTGCACCGCCATTCAATATGATCATGGCTGATCATCCAACTCAGTATTCCGTACCTGCCTTCTCTCCATACCCTCTGATCCCCTTAGCCACAAGGGCCACATCTAACTCCCTCTTAAATATAGCCAATGAACTGGCCTCGACTACCCTCTGTGGCAGGGAGTTCCAGAGATTCACCACTCTCTGTGTGAAAAAAGTTCTTCTCATCTCGGTTTTAAAAGATTTCCCCCTTATCCTTAAGCTGTGACCCCTTGTCCTGGACTTCCCCAACATCGGGAGCAAACTTCCTGCATCTAGCCTGTCCAACCCCTTAAGAATTTTGTAAGTTTCTATAAGATCCCCTCTCAATCTCCTAAATTCTAGAGAGTATAAACCAAGTCTATCCAGTCTTTCTTCATAAGGCAGTCCTGACATCCCAGGAATCAGTCTGGTGAACCTTCTCTGCACTCCCTCTATGGCAATAATGTCCTTCCTCAGATTTGGAGACCAAAACTGTACGCAATACTCCAGGTGTGGTCTCACCAAGACCCTGTACAACTGCAGTAGAACCTCCCTGCTCCTATACTCAAATCCTTTTGCTATGAAAGCTAACATACCATTCGCTTTCTTCACTGCCTGCTGCACCTGCATGCCCACTTTCAATGACTGGTGTACCATGACACCCAGGTCTCGCTGCATCTCCCCTTTTCCTAGTCGGCCACCATTTAGATAATAGTCTGCTTTCCTGTTTTTGCCACCAAAATGGATAACCTCACATTTATCCACATTATACTGCATCTGCCAAACATTTGCCCACTCACCCAGCCTATCCAAGTCACCTTGCAGTCTCCTAGCATCCTCCTCACAGCTAACACTGCCCCCCAGCTTAGTGTCATCCGCAAACTTGGAGATATTGCCTTCAATTCCCTCATCCAGATCATTAATATATATTGTAAATAGCTGGGGTCCCAGCACTGAGCCTTGCGGTACCCCACTAGTCACTGCCTGCCATTGTGAAAAGGACCCGTTTACTCCTACTCTTTGCTTCCTGTTTGCCAGCCAGTTCTCTATCCACATCAATACTGAACCCCCAATGCCGTGTGCTTTAAGTATGCAAACTAATCTCTTATGTGGGACCTTGTCGAAAGCCTTCTGGAAGTCCAGATACACCACATCCACTGGTTCTCCCCTATCCACGCTACTAGTTACATCCTCGAAAAATTCTATAAGATTCGTCAGACATGATTTACCTTTTGTAAATCCATGCTGACTTTGTCCAATGATTTCACCACTTTCCAAATGTGCTGCTATCCCATCTTTAATAACTGACTCTAGCAGTTTCCCCACTACCGATGTTAGACTAACTGGTCTGTAATTCCCCGTTTTCTCTCTCCCTCCCTTCTTAAAAAGAGGGGTTACGTTTGCTACCCGCCAATCCTCAGGAACTACTCCAGAATCTAAAGAGTTTTGAAAGATTATTACTAATGCATCCACTATTTCTGGAGCTACTTCCTTAAGTACTCTGGGATGCAGCCTATCTGGCCCTGGGGATTTATCGGCCTTTAATCCATTTAATTTACCCAACACCACTTCCCGGCTAACCTGGATTTCACTCAATTCCTCCAACTCCTTTGACCCGCGGTCCCCTGCTATTTCCGGCAGATTATTTATGTCTTCCTTAGTGAAGACGGAACCAAAGTAGTTATTCAATTGGTCCGCCATATCCTTGTTCCCCATGATCAACTCACCTGTTTCTGACTGCAAGGGACCTACATTTGTTTTAACTAATCTCTTTCTTTTCACATATCTATAAAAACTTTTGCAGTCAGTTTTTATGTTCCCTGCCAGTTTTCTTTCATAATCTATTTTTCCTTTCCTAATTAAGCCCTTTGTCCTCCTCTGCTGGTCTCTGAATTTCTCCCAGTCCTCCGGTATGCTGCTTTTTCTGGCTAATTTGTACGCATCATCCTTCGCTTTGATACTATCCCTGATTTCCCTTGTTATCCACGGATGCACTACCTTCCCTGATTTATTCTTTTGCCAAACTGGGATGAACAATTTTTGTAGTTCATCCATGCAGTCTTTAAATGTCTTCCATTGCATATCCACCGTCAACCCTTTTAAAATTAATTGCCAGTCAATCTTGGCCAATTCACGTCTCATACCCTCAAAGTTACCTTTCTTTAAGTTCAGAACCATTGTTTCTGAATTAACAATGTCACTCTCCATCCTAATGAAGAACTCAACCATATTATGGTCACTCTTGCCCAAGGGGGCACGTACAACAAGACTGCTAACTAACCCTTCCTCATTACTCAATACCCAGTCTAAAATAGCCTGCTCTCTCGTTGGTTCCTCTACATGTTGATTTAGATAACTATCCCGCATACATTCCAAAAAATCCTCTTCCTCAGCACCCCTGCCAATTTGATTCACCCAATCTATATGTAGATTGAAATCACCCATTATAACGGTTTTGCCTTTGTTGCACGCATTTCTAATTTCCTGTTTGATACCATCTCCAACTTCACTACTGTTAGGTGGCCTGTACACAACACCCACCAGCGTTTTCTGCCCCTTAGTGTTTCGCAGCTCTACCCATACCGATTCCACATCCTGCAAACCAATGTCCTTCCTTTCCATTGCGTTAATCTCCTCTCTAATCAGCAACGCTACCCCACCTCCTTTTCCTTTCTCTCTATCCCTCCTGAATATTGAATATCGCTGGATGTTCAGCTCCCAGCCTTGGTCACCCTGGAGCCATGTCTCCGTGATCCCAACTATATCATAGTCATTAATAGCTATCTGCACATTCAACTCATCCACCTTATTACGAGTGCTCATTGCATTGAGACACAAAGCCTTCAGGCTTGTTTTTACAACACTCTTACCCCTTATACAATTTTGTTGGAAAGTGGCCCTTTTTGATTTTTGCCCTGGATTTTCCGGCCTGCCACTTTTACTTTTCACCTTGCTACCTATTGCTTCTACCCTCATTTTACACCCCTCTGTCTCTACGCTCACACATTTAAGAAAACCTTTCCCTTTAACTCCATCCTCCACTAGCCCATTCGACACCCCACCCCCCTTATTCAGTTTAAAACCACCCGTGTAGCAGTGGCAAACCTGCCTGCCAGAATGCTGGTCCCACACCTGTTAAGATGCAATCCGTCCCTTTTGTACAGTTCCCCCTTACCCCAAAACAGATCCCAGTGATCTAAGAATCTAAATCCCTGCCCCGTACACCAGTTCCTCAGCCACACGTTCAGGTCCCGTATCTCCCTGTTCCTGCTCTCGCCAGCACGAGGAACTGGAAGCAAACCGGAGATAACAACCCTGGAGGTCCTGCTTTTCAGCATTTTTCCGAGCTCTCTAAAGTCACGCTGCAGAATATTCATCCCCTTCTTTCCGAGGAAAGGGTGATGTTTCTGGGTCGGGACCATGAGAGCAAATATCGTTATAAAGTCAATTGTATCATTCGGGGAAAGAGGGTTAGGAGCTAGAGTTTCAACTCGCAATAACAAAGTAACCTTTCCTGCAGGATTCAAAATAAATTTATTTTCAACACTGTGGAGTTTTGTTAGTGCATTTCCCAGGCTGTCCAGCAGCCCTGCCTCTCACCGTACCCATCCAGCTATATCCCTTCCTCAGGCTTCATATTTCACTCCTTTTCTAAGCTGACACTCTTTTGTATCCTTTTCATTTCTCGCCATGGACTCCCACAGTCAGCTGAACTACCCCTCCTTTCTCCCTGCCTCAAGTCCTTACCTTTCACGCCACCAACACATCAAGTCTCCGACATTTCTGCCCCCATCAATGCAATCCCACCATCAGCCATATTTTCCCATCCCTACCTACCCCTTTCTGCCTTCCAGAGACTGCTCCCTCCACAACTCCTTGGTTGACTCACCCTACCCCACCCCTGCAATCACATGATATGGAACACCTGTTCCGATATCTCCTCCCTCACACCCATTCAAGGACCCCAGCAGTTCTTCCAGGTGAGACAGAGGTTTACGTGCATCTCCTTTAACCTCAACGACAATATTCGGTGCTCCTGTTGTGGCGTATTTTACGTTGGGGAGACCAAAAGTAGACTAGGCAATGTTTCTGCTGTACACTTGCACTCGGTCCACCAAGACCTGCTAGATCTCCCAGTTGCTAAACATTTTACTGCAAATTCAATAAAGGCCATGGCCCAAAAAATCAAAGAGAATAGCAATCCTTGCCGAGTGCCCTAAAGAATGTACGAGAATGCATGGAGGTTTGAAACTAAGAATAAAGGAAGAATGTTTCTTTCAGATTAAAGAAGGAAGTTTACTTTCTTTTCTACTTCTACAATGTCCAAAGTCGATTTCTGTTTTGGTGTGGATCAGTAGCTTAGTAAGCAGCACTGGCACTTCTAGGTCAGAAGCTTGTAAGCTTGAGTCTTGCACTCTAAACTTGACCCCGTTAGGCATAAGAGAGTGCCGCACTTTTGGTGTGATGACTTTTCGATGTTGTTAATCCCTCAGCTGAGTGCTGCTGAATCTATGGCTCTGTCTAGAATCTACGACTACATGTTTTTCCCCAAAGTCCTGGCCAGTATTTATCCTTCAACTAAGATGACAGAAAAACCTTGCCTTGGCCTTTATCAAGGTGCTGTTGGGACCTGTATGCTGCATTACTAATTATACAACAGCAACTACATTTTAATGTGATGTGATGTGTAAAAGTCATGAAAGGTGCCAAATTTAAACATTTATCTGCAACAGAGATGTAACGCTGAGGCTCTATAAGTCGCTGGTCAGGCTGCATTTGGAGTATTGTGAGCAAATCTGGGCCCCATAGCCGAGGAAGGGTGTGCTGGCTCTGGAGAGGGTCCAGAGGAGGTTTACAAGGATGATTCCAGGAATGAGTGGGTTAGCATATGATGAATGTTTGACGGCACTGGGACTACACTTGCTGGAGTTTAGAAGGTTGAGGGGGAACCTCATTGAAACTTGTAGAATAATGAAAGGCATAGTTAGAGTGAATGTGGAAAGGATGTTTCCACTGGTGGGAGAGTCTAGGACCAGAGGTCATAGCCCCAATCTCTTTCTTCTATTTTGCAATTACATTTCAATAATAATAATAATACGAGACACAAAGTGCTGGAGTAACTCAGTGTAAAGCAGCATCTCTGGAGCCCTGTATGTGTGACAGTTTGGGTTGTACCCTTCCGCATAGACCCTTCTTCAATAATAAAAGGTGGATTCAATGACCAAGGAAAAAAACGTAACCTGATGAGATGAAACACAAAAGTGAAGCTGGTGTGCTTTCCTTTTACACAGAATTCAACACAACCAGGCCCACTATCGGTTTCTCAAATCCAGCTCTGTCAATGTTTAAATCATTCCAATGGTGCGCCCATTCCACCCCCTAGTGGCTGCACGATGCAGTGTATGCACAGTTAAGACCAGGAGTCACCAATCTTTTTCTGCATAGGGGTCAGGACCCATGTCTGTGAGTGGATGGCGGGCCACATATATAAATATTTATATAATTTGAGCAATGATATGTCGACTGAATATTGCAGTTACTTTGAGACACTGGTATTGAAACTACCCTCACCCCTCTCTGTCCAAAACTTAATGCAGACCCTTTGTTACCCTCTCCCCCCCCCACCCCCCCCCCCCCGTTCACTCTCTCTCCCCCCTCGCTCATCCCCTTCCTGCCCCCTCCCCCTCTCCTCCCCCCCCCCCCTCTCTCCTCCACCTTCTCCCCCTCCCCACATCAGTAGAACCGCGCCCACCACTCCAACTAACCTTTTGCCCAGTTTGTGGGATTATATCAGTTCCGATTTGTTTTGTATCAGCAAACAGGATTGCTAGGAGCATTAAAGCAAGTCTTTATGTCGCTGGCCAACAGTATTAAACAGCCTAAAGAAGTCTAGATGATGGGGAAAAAAATACACCTGCAGGCCAGATGATTTCAGGTTACGGGACGGATCCGGCTCGTAGGCCACAGATTGCCGACCCCTGGTTAAGACATTAGTTCAATGATTCTTTATTATCACGTACCAAGGAACAGTGAAATTATTTTATTGCATATAAAAGTAAATAATTACCATACATAACTACAATCCCACATTAAATGCAAAATGTAAAGAAATAGCCCACTGAGACCATATGCAAAAGTCGCCTGGACATGGCGCCATTTTTAAAGTGCAAGTTTAATATATGCAGAAGATCTACCTTCCACCACAACCCTCTCTCTACAAGGCAGTTCTGAATCCATTGTGGTGACAGGGATGATGCCAGGTTGACAATGACCACACCGACACTCGCAGTTGGGTGAACTTGTGTAATATGGTTTCTTTATAGTGACAACAAATTCAATTCTTGGGGCACTTGTCCCTTGTCTACAGCACGTGAGGAGGTACTGGCCATCTTGGGCTTGTCTTACTAATTCAGTCTTGGTCTCGAAGGAGGAGGCACTGTCGATCTCAGACTTACTCCTGCAGTTTTCCTCGAGAGGAGATGCTGGTGGTCTCAGGCTTCCCCGTGGCAGCTCAACTTTGGGCTTGAAGAAGGAAGTGCGGCAATCTCAGGCTTACCATGCATTTCACCCTTGCCTTGAGAGGCAGCACTGGGCTTCTCAGTCTTAATCTTATGGCTCAGTCTTTGCCTCTGTTTATGGTTGCAGTCCCTCATTGTCTGTGGGCAGGTAAGAGACACCGGCGGTCTCAGGCATGCCCTGACCACTCAGTTTTAGCCTCAGTGCAAGTGCTGGCTGTCTAGGGCTTCTCCCTGCAGCTCAGTCCTGACCACTAAACGGTGGTGCTGGTGGACTTGGGTTTGTCCCAGCGGCTCAGTCTTCCTCCCGACCTGCAACCGGGGGGCACAGCAAGTAGGGGGGCATTTAAAATGTTAAGAGGAAGAAAGCTAGAACAATCTTATAATGAGAGCCAGATAATTCATCGTTAGTTAGCAGTATATTGGAGCAAGCCTAAACTTTATTCTCCAGCAGATCTGCTTATTTCAGTCAGTATTACTTCAAATGTGATTATTCTACAAGGATTATTGTAGTGCCAGAGCAGGGCTCTATCCAGAATTCATATTGGATTATCCTATCATGCGCTACATCTTCTTCACTTTAAATTATTTCAGCAATAATATATTTTCTTGCAAGTCTACCCCAAAAGATATTCAACTAAAACAGTTCATCAGTCCTTAATCTCTCAACCTCTGGAAAGTAAAAAAAAATGGTGTTAACAATTTCAAGAGCTAATGACTTCAGCAAAGAATGAAAGAACGTTGTAGGAGCTATGACTCCGTAGCTGGAGTAATTCAGCCTGTTGTATAGTGACGTTCACAATTAATAAAGTAGTTCCTTCCATCACAAAGTCAAAAGTGGGAATGTTTATAGTTGTTTGCAGTGAAGCCGATCTATCCCAGCTTATTAAGGGAGGCAAGAGAGGAGATCGGGGAGGCCTTGATGAGGATCAAAGAGTTGTAGTCAAAGGATGTTTGTTACTTTTAGCAATTAATTAATACTTCTATTAAAATAAAATCACATTTTGGCAGTTTCATATCAGGAATACCACATATTTTTAAAGGTTATGTCCCTCTGACATGACTAAACAGGTAAACTCGTGTACTTTACACCGTATTCACCTGCTGACTTATTATCCAGGATTCACACACTTGTGAGTAACTGAGTATTCCTGCCATCATGCAGAAGATACAGAAGCTTGGAAGCACGCACCACAAGATTCAGAAACATCTTCTTCTCCTCTGCTATCAGGCTTCTGAACAGTCCTTCCAAAAGCTAGCGTACTGTTGGATTCATTGTGGATATTGGACTTTGGCTCTGGAACTGATGCACTAAAATGCTATATTCTGCACTCTTATTTTTTACTTTGCTCGATCTATTGTACTTGAGTTTGTCTTGGGGTGGGAGATTGCAACCTTCACGTGGTCTGCCCTGTTTCGACAAATGCAATCAACCTGGTGTGCTCAATCAAATAAGATCAAGTAGCACAAGTTGTCCTACAACTTTAGGCTGTGCACGCCATAAGCAAAAAGAAGTTGTCTTGATTATATCTATGTATAGAATTGTCTGATTTGATTGGATAGTATGCAATAAAAAGCATTTTTTGCATAAGTATTCAGACCCTTTACTCAGTACTTTGTTGAGGCACCTTTGGCAGCGATTACAACCTCAAGTCTTCTTGGGGATGACGCTACAAACTTGGCACACCTATATTTGGGTAATTTCTCCCATTCTTCTCTGCAGATCCTCAAGCTCTGTCAGGTTGGATGGGGAGCGTCGATGCACAGCTATTTTCAGGTTCCTCCAGAGATATTCGATCGGGTTCAAGTCCGGGCTCTGGCTGGGCCACTCAAGGACATTCACAGACTTGTCACAAAGCTACTCCTGCGTTGTCTTGGCTGTGTGCTTAGGGTCGTTGTCCTGTTGGAAGGTGAACCTCCGCCCCAGTCTGAGGTCCAGAACGCTCTGGAGCAGGTTTTCATCAAGGATCTCTCTGTACTTTGCTCCGTTCATCTTTCCCTCGATCTTGACTAGTCTCCCAGTTCCTACCGCTGAAAAACATCCCCACAGCATGATGCTGCCACCACCATGCTTCACCGTAGGTTTGGTATTGGCCAGAGGATGAGCAGTGCCTGGTTTTCTCCAGTTGTGACGCTTGACATTCAGGACAAAGAGTTCAATCTTGGTTTAATCAGCCCAGGGAATCTTGTTTCTCATGGTCTGAGAGTGCTTTAGGTGCCTTTTGGCAAACTCCAAGCGGGCTGTCATGTGCCTTTACTGAGGAGTGGCTTCCGTCTGGCCACTCTACCATAAAGGCCTGATTGGCGGAGTGCTGCAAATATAGTTGTCCTTCTGGAAGGTTTTCCCATCTCCACAGAGGAACTCTGGAGCTCTGTCAGAGTGACCATCAGGTTCTTGGTCACCTCCCTGATCAAGGCCCTCTCCCCCGATTACTCAGTTTGGCCGGGCCGCCAGCTCTACGAAGAAACCTGGTGGCTTCAAAGTTCTTCCATTTAAGAATGACGGTGGCCACTATGCTCTTCGGGACCTGCAATGCTGCGGAAATTGTTTCATACCATTCCCCAGATCTGTCTCGACACAATCCTGTTTTGGAGGTCTACGGACAATTTTGCTCCATTTTCAGTGTCATCGCAAAGGGTCTGAATACTCAAGTATATGTGATATTTCAGTTATTTATTTTTAATTACTTTGCAAACATTTCTAAACACCTGTTTTTGCTTCTTCATTCTGTGGTATTGTGCGTAGAAAGAAGATTAAAAAAATGAATTTAATCCATTTTAAAATAAGGCTGTAACGTAACAAAATGTGGAAAGGGTAAAGGGGTCTGAATACTTTCTGAATGCACTGTACCTGTCCAGGTGTCTTCTAAATGTCATATCTGCACCTCCTCTACCACTTCCTTCAGCAGTTTTGTTCCCCATCTATGCAGCACCTTTTGTGTGAAAACAGGGCCACCCGGGTTACTTTTAAATCTTTCTCCTCTTGTCCTAATCCAATGCCCTCCAGATTTTCACTCCTACCCTGGGAAAAAATATGGTAGTTATTCACCTTATTGATGTTCTCATGATTTATTTCAATATACCGCCCCTTCATCCTCTCTAGCTCCAGGGAAAAAAGAATCCCACCAATCCAGTAACTCAAACTTTCCACCTCCAGTAACATCTTCATGAATATTTTTTGCACCATTTCCATTTTAATGACATCCTGCCTACTACAAGGTAATCAGAATCTACATAGTACTCCAAGTGTGGCCATACCAAAGTTTTGTGTAAAGAGCAACAGAGATGGTTGAAAGGGTCAAGAGCTTCAAATTCCTGGGGGTGCACATCTCTGAAGATCTTTCCTGGTCCGAGAACACTAATGCAATTATCAAGAAAGCTCATCAGCGCCTCTACTTCCTGAGAAGATTACGGAGAGTCAGTTTGTCAAGGAGGACTCTCTCTAACTTCTACAGGTGCACAGTAGAGAGCATGCTGACCGGTTGCATCGTGGCTTGGTTCGGCAACTTGAGCGCCCTGGAAATGAAAAGACTACAAAAAGTAGTAAACACTGCCCAGTCCATCATCGGCTCTGACCTTCCTTCCATCGAGGGGATTTATCGCAGTCGCTGCCTCAAAAAGGCTGGCAGTATCATCAAAGACCCACACCACCCTGGCCACACACTCATCTCCCTGTTATCTTCAGGTAGAAGGTACAGGAGCCTGAAGACTGCAACAACCAGGTTCAGGAATAGCTACTTCCCCACAGCCATCAGGCTATTAAACCTGGCTCGGACAAAACTTTGATTATTAATAACCAATTATCTGTTATTTGCACTTTATCATTTTATTTATTCATGTGTGTATATATTTATATTACGGTATATGGACACATTGATGTGTTTTGTAGTAAATGCCTATTATGTTCTGTGATCTGAAGCAAAGCAAGAATTTCATTGTCCTATCAGGGACACATGACAATAAACTCACTTGAACTTGAGATTAAACTTTAATATCTCATCCGCAGAATGGCATTTTCCCAGCCCGGCATCATGCCCAGGCAACATGCTCATGCCGAGAATGCCAAGTTCAAAGACAGCTCCCATGCTTAAAACTATATTCTCAGAGAAGGCAAAAAAAGTTGAAATAATGAGAGTGGAATTAATTTAGCTTCAGTAGCTGGAAAAAAGTGTCAAAGTGAGAGTCAGGGTGAAGATGCCCGTTAAACAGTGCTACGTTTAAACGGGTATTATTTTCAAGTTGAAAAGGAATAGGTTACGTTTTGGGTCGAGACCCTGCTTCAGATATAGAGGTCGCCCCTGAAGCTTCTGACTCCCAATCTAAAGAAGGGTCTTGACCCAAAACGTCACCCATTCGTTCTCTCCAGAGATGTTGTCTGTCCTGCTGAGTTACTCCAACATTTTTGTATCTATCTTCGGTGTAAACCAACATCTGCAGTTCCTTCCTACATACAGCGCCCTCCATAATGTTTGGTACAAAGGCAATATTGCAAGATCCTTGACAATTCAGTATAATGCTGTGATATATGATAGATTAGTTTAATACTGCATTATGAAAAGTGCAAAGCAATACAATACTGGGCTGATTAATATTATAAACTACTGGGAGTTATATACTATAAACTGCAAGGAAAAGCCTGGGCACTGTAGGCCAGCGAGTCAAACATCTGTGGTCCGAACGTTACCACAAGGAATTCTGAGGGATTAAAATACATGCATTTACAGTGCCCTCCATAATGTTTGGGACAAAGACCCATCATTTATTTATTTGTCTCTGAAAAAAAATCACATGTGGTTAAAGTGCACATTGTCAGATTTTAATAAAGGCCATTTTTACACATTTGGTTTCACCATGTAGAAATTACAGCAGTGTTTATACTTAGTCCCCCCATTTCAGGGCACCTTAATGTATGGGACACAGCAATATCATGTAAATGAAAGTAGTCATGTTTAGTATTTTGTTGCATATCCTTTGCATGCAATGACTGCTTGAAGTCTGCGATTCATGGACATCACCAGTTGCTGGGTGTGTTCTCTGGTGATGCTCTGCCAGGCCTGTATTATAGCTAATGCTTGCTTTGGGGGCTAGTTACCCTTCAGTTTTCTCTTCAGCATATAAAAGGCATGCTCAATTGGGTGATCGGGTGATTGACTTGGCCACTCAAGAATTTACCATTTTTGTAGTTTAGAAAAACTCCTTTGTTGCTTTAGCAGTATGTTTGGGATCATTGTCTTGCTGTAGAATAAACCACCGGCCAATGAGTGTTGAGGCATTTGTTTGAACTTCAGCAGATAGGATGTGTCTATACACTTCAGAATTCATTATGCTACTACCATCAGCAGTTGTATCATCAATTAAGATAAGTGAGCCAGTACCTTCAGCAGCCATACATGCCCAGGCTATAACACCCCCACCACCGTGTTTCACAGATGAAGTGGTATGCTTTGGATCCTGGGCTGTTCCTTCTCTCCTCTATACTTTGCTCTTGCCATCACTCTGATATAAGTTAATCTTCGTCTCAACTGTCCACAAGACCTTTTTCCAGAACTGTGGTTGCTCTTTTAAGCATTTCTTGGCAAACTTTAACCTGGCCATCCAATTTTTGTGGCTAACCAGTGGTTTATATCTTGCAGTGTAGCCTCTGTATTTCTATTCTTGAAGTCTTCTGCGAACCGTGGTAATTGACAAATCCACACCTGACTCCTGAAGAGTGTTTCTGGTCTGTCGGACAGGTGTTTGGGGATTTTTCTTTATTATAGAGAGAATCTTTCTGTCATCAGCTGTGGAGGTCTTCCTTGGCCTGCCAGTCCCTTTGCGATTAGTAAGCTCACCAGTGCTCTCTTCCTTCTTAATGATGTTCCAAACAGTTGATTTTGGTAAGCCTAAGGTTTGGCTGATGTCTCTAACAGTTTCATTCTTGTTTCTCAGTCTCATAATGGCTTCTTTGACTTTCATTGACACAACTTTGGTCCTCATGTTGATAAACAGCAATAAAAGTTTCCAAAAGTGATGGAAAGACTGGAGGAAAGACTGGGTTCTGAGAGCTCTCTTATACCTGCATTAAGGAGGCAATTAAACACACCTGACCAATTACAAACGCCTGTGAAGCCATTGTCCCAAACATTATGGTGCCCTGAAATGGGGGGACTATGTATAAACACAGCTGTAATTTCTACATAGTGAAACTAAAATGTATAAAGATCCCTTTAATAAAATCTGATAATGTGCACTTTAACCGCATGTGATTTTTTTCTATTACAAATCTCAAATTGTGGAGTACAGAGGCAAATAAATAAATGATGGGTCTTTGTCTCAAACATTATGTGTTATAATTATACTTGTAGTAGCCATTTAGTTTAACTCAGTATGTTATAATTATAACCAGTTACCTTTACATTTTTATCTGCCTGCAATTATGCGGGTGGTTCGACTCTAATGTAGTGACAGTCTGTACGACGTCTCAAGGGTTTACCTCTCAATAGTCACTTTAATTGATGACCGTGGATCGGCAGGTAATCTATATGCACCCACGAGCTCCCCACGAGACATTCAATACCGTCGAAAGATGAATATTCCAGAAACAGACTCTTGATTAATAGTTTCTTTATTGAAGTGCAAAGCAATAAAATGATTCATCAAAGCTTCTTCTTGTATGAGTACGTTTCAATCATACTCATGCTCGTGCATGGTCGAAAACTATGTGTCTCTCCCCCGATCTTCATCAAACTAAACTAAACTAAACTGCTTGGGAGCCTGTGCCAAAATCCTAGCCACAAACCACGCCCCAGATTATGTGAAAATCCCACCCACATAATTGCAGGCAGATAAAAATTTAAAGGTAACTGGTTATAATTATAATATACTGATAAGCTAAATGACTACTACATAACGGAGGGCATTGTAAATGAGTATGTAGAGTTGTAGAGAGCTGGCCATCGTCTGGATCGGGCACCTTTCCACACCCAGATACATCCTTTAAACATTTCCAGTGTTTAATGTTGTTGGGTGAATATCAATTAGAGAAGGCAGACTCGAGGTTTGAAAACGATATCTGTTGAAACGTAGCACCATTTGGGCATATTCACTCTGACTCTATGGGCATCTTCATTAAGATATATTAAAGCAGAGATACTGCCTGTCCCGCTAAGTTACAGCAGCATTTAGTGTCCGTCCACATTCCAGCTGTCAAAGAGTGTAAGTGAAATGTGTAGGAAGTAACTGCAAGATGCTGGTTTACTCCGAAGACGGACACAAAATGCTGGAGTAAACACTTTAACTCCCGCTCCCATTCCCACACTGACCGTTCTGTCATGGGCCTCCTCCGTTGTCAGAATGAGGCCCAGCACAAATTGGAGGAGCAGCACCTCATATTTCGCATATTACACCCCAGCGATATGAACATTGACTTCTACAACATCCCTCCCCCTTCCTCGTTCTCCGACCAGTCTGACTGTCCCTCAGTTTACATTTCATCCTTGTTTGCTTCATTGTCACCTTTTCCGAACTAACTAACAATGATCTATTCTACATTTTGCACCCCATTTGATGTCTCGTTTTCACACCTTACCCTTCCATAACTCTGCGCCTACCTACCTACCTCTCCCCTGACTCTCAGCCTGAAGAAGGGTCTCGGCCCGACACGTCCCCCATTGCTTCCTTCTCTCCACAGATGCTGCGTGACTCCAACATGCTGTGTCTCCCTCTGCCCGGTGGAGGACTCCTCCTGTATCCCACAATCCTCCAGGCCTGCCGGAC
>NW_022630363.1:0-17500 GCF_010909765.2 Amblyraja radiata
TCCGTGATGCTGGTACTGAATTATACAAAGACTCTGTGAAGCAATTAGTTCCAACACTTTGTTTTAGAATTAGAATTAGAATTAGATCCTTTATTTGTCATTCAGACCTTACGGTCGGAACGAAATGTCGTTCCCTGCAGCCATACATATAATAATATACAACAGAACACACACTTAACACAAATTAACATCCACCACAGTGAGTTCACCAAGCACCTCCTCACTGTGATGGAGGCAAAAGTCTTAGGGCTGCTGTCTCTTCCCTCCTCTTCTCCCTCTAATAATAATAATAATAAGACATTTTATTTATGGGCGCCTTTCTTTTTTTTTCTTTTTTAATATTTTTATTAGAAGTACGGTAAGTTACAATAATACACAACACATATGTCTTAATACATTTTTTTGGAATGAAAGTAAGGAAAGTGCGCAAGAGTCGTGAAGGTGCAAAAGAGTGTTGAGAAAAAAAGCCCCTTAGAAAAGAAGTTAGAGAAGGAAGTAAAGAAAGAAAGAAAGTAGACCCTAGAAAAGAAGGAAAAAGAAAGGAGAGACAATCGCTCTATTATAACATTAAACTCCGCAGAAAGGGAACTACCAACCAAGTCTGTTTTTGTTGTTGTTTTTGTTGCCAGATCCTGGTACCATTTATTTATTTATTTATTTTTTTATTTTTTAAATTACTATTGCACCTCAAGCTTGTAATAGTTCCAAAAACGTACACCACGTCTTTTGGAATTGGTCTGCTTTGCCTGCTAAGAGGAATCTCATCTCTTCCAGATGTAGTGTTTCAAACACATCTGATATCCACATTTTTATTGTTGGTGTGGGCGCATTTTTCCAAAATTTAAGTATAAGCTTTTTTCCCATTATTAGCCCACAATTGAGTAAATTCTTCTGATACACGTTTAGTTCAGGGTTACCTTCCGATATTCCAAAAATAATCCATTCTGGTTTTGGTACCAGTTTTATTTTAATTAATTTTGTAAAGAGTCTCAAGGACACCTTACAAAAATTTAGCAGGTAGAGGAAAAGCATGTAAGGGGAATGAAATAAATAGTAGAGACATGACTAGTACACAAAGTAAAGACAGAATTCAATACAAAACTCAATATGAGGCAATTAATGCACAGATGAAAAGGGAGGGGGACGTGGGGCTAAGGATAGGCAGAGGTGAAGAGATGGGTCTTGAGGCGGGACTGGAAGAATAAATCATGGTGAAGGACACGGAATTGCGGATCAGTTGGGGGAGGGAGTTCCAGAGCCTGGGAGCTGCCCTGGAGAAGGCTCTGTCCCCAAAACTGCGGAGGTTGGACTTGTGGATGGAGAGGAGACCGGCTGATGTGGATCTGAGGGACCGTGAGGGTTGGTAGGGGGGGAGGAGGTCAGTGAGATATGGGGGGGCCAGATGGTGGAGGGCTTTGTAGGTGAGGATCAGGATTTTGTAGGTGATCCGGTGGGAGATGGGAAGCCAGTGAAGTTGTTTGAGGACTGGAGTGATGTGATGCCAGGATTTGGTGTGGGTGATGAGTCGGATGGCTGCGTTCTGGACCTGTTGGAGTCGGTTGATGTAGGTGGAGCTGATGCCAAGTTGGGATGTTGGGATGTAATGTTAAGATGGTACAAGGCATTGGTGAGGCCAATTCTGGAGAATGGTGTACAATTTTGGTCGCCCAATTATAGGAAGGATGTCAACAAAATAGAGAGTTTACAGAGGAGATTTAGTAGAATATTGCCTGTGTTTCAGCAACTAAGTTACAGAGAAAGGTTGAACAAGTTGGGTCTTTATTGTCTGGAGCGCAGAAGGTTAAGGGGGGACTTGATAGAGGTCTTTAAAATGATGAGAGGGATAGACAGAGTTGATGTGGATAAGCTTTTCCTTTTGAGAATAGGGAAGATTCAAGCAAGAGGACATGACTTGAGAATTAAGGGACAGAAGTTTAGGGGTAACATGAGGGGGAACATCTTTACTCAGAGAGTGGTGGCTGTGTGGAATGAGCTTCCTGTGAAGGTGGTGGAGGCAGGTTCGATTTTATCATTTAAAATAAATTGGATAGTTATATGGACGGGAAAGGAATGGAGGGTTATGGTCTGAGCGCAGGTAGATGGGACTATGGGAGAATACGTGTTCGGTACGGACTAGAAGGGCCGAGATGGCCTGTTTCCATGCTGTCATTGTTATATGGTTATATAACTGCAGATGCTGGAGAAACTTAGCGGGCGAGGCAGCATCTAAGGAGCGAAGGAAATAGGCAACGTTTCGGGCCGAAACCCTTCTTCAGACATTGTTTGATCAAAACGTACACCATCAGCACATGGTGACAATAACCACGTGTCCACAACAATTGTAACTGCTTCAGAGAGGGTGTCATTGTAACAGCTTCAGGTCTTCACCCTGCAACCCAATTCCTCACCTGTCTTATTTAACTCCGCATCTGACGTCGGAAGTTATCGGAGTCATTACCCACAAAGTTCTGCATCATAATCTTTTACATACCCCCCCCCCCCTCCACACACACACACACACACAATTCCACCCAGCACGACCCCATAGGCGACTTCTCCCGCTCGAATTACAGGGTTCAGAGTGACCTGGAGCAGGGCATTACAACGCCCGGCGCGGCTTTAAATTGCCGCGGACTTGCTAGCGCCCGCCGGGGGCTCCAACATCAAGACCCGGGGCAGGGCCTTACATCGCCCGGCGTGGCTTTGAGTGGCCGCGGGTTTGCTAGCGCCCGCCGGGGGCTTTGACCTCGACTTTGGGAGAGGAATGGAGAGCAGGGGAGAGATAAGACTTTGTGTGAAAATTTGAACACATTACACCAATTCTAAATTTGAACACATTACACCAATTCTTAAATCCTTACATTGGCTCCCAGTATGTCAGAGAATTGATTTTAAAATCCTGCTGCTCACCTATATATCACTACATGGTTTAGGACCAAATTATATCACTGACATGCTTCCACTATATAAGCCTTCTAGACCGCTAAGATCTTCTGAAACCAATCTGTTAGTGATTCCCAGAGAAAATACAAAACATGGGAAAGCAGGATTTAGTTACTATGCAACAAATAGCTGGAATAAACTTCCTGAAGCTTTAAGACTTGCCCCAACTTTGGCCACTTTTAAAACAAGACTGAAAACTTTTATGTTTACTTTAGCTTTCAGCTAAATCTTAACTACATTGCACTTTTAACTTTTGCACTTTTTATAATGCATTTTTAATTTTGCTTTTCTTTTCTTTTAGTTCTTCTATTTTATTTCATTTTATTATTTCATTTTATTGTATGACATGTTTTTATGTGAAGCACTTTGAGTCTGCCTCTAGTACAAAATGTGCTATATAAATAAAGTTGCCTTGCCTTGAATTGTGTTGGGTGTGTGTCTTGGTTCTTTTCTTGTATGGCTGCAGAAACCAAATTTCGTTTGAACCTCATGTGAGGTTCAAATGACAAATAAACGGTATTGTATTGTATTGTATAGTCTATCTGAACTATGCCTCTCATAACTATATATTTGTATGGGTCTCAAGAAGGGTTTCGGACCAAAACGTCGCCTATTTCCTTCGCCCCATAGATGCTGCTGCACCCGCTGAGTTTCTCCAGCATTTTTGTGTACCTTCTTATATATTTGTATATTCTGGTTACAAATCTCTAGAATGTGACGTTTGCCCGTACAAAACACAATTGTCCACAATAATTCCCACATAACAAATGTGACAATAAAATGTTCAATATGAGCCCCAGTGAACAGTTCCATAAAACTGCGAAGTGGCCGTTTTATCCGTTAACCACAGGTTAAAGTTTGTCTACTGCCCGACCTTGTAAGGTCTTCTGATTCCGATCGCATCCACTCAGCTTTATGGGGTCTGACGGTAAATTAATAAACGCTGGGCAAAGCTCATCTCTGTCTGATAGTGTTTAACTGAGTTCACAGTTTGATCAGATTATGCCTCCCTCCACACCCTGTTTCCAAGACACGGGATTGTTCTCAATCACGCAGTGGTCCGTCAAGTCAAGTCAAGTCAAGTCAAGTTTATTTGTCACATACACATACGAGATGTGCAGTGAAATGAAAGTGGCAATGCTCGCGGACTTTTGTGCAAAAGACAAACAACCAAACAACCAAACTATAAACACAATCATAACACACATATTCTTTTACATAATAAATAATGGAAGGAAAAATGTTCAGTAGAGTTAGTCCCTGGTGAGATAGGCGTTTACAGTCCGAATGGCCTCTGTGAAGAAACTCCTTCTCAGCCTCTCCGTTCTCACCGCATGGCAACGGAGGCGTTTGCCTGACCGTAGCAGCTGGAACAGTCCGTTGCAGGGGTGGAAGGGGTCTCTCATGATATTGTTGGCTCTGGAGTTGCACCACCTGTTGTATAGTTCCTGCAGGGGGGCGAGTGAAGTTCCCATAGTGCGTTTGTTCGGCCGAACGCACTACTCTCTGCAGAGCCTTCTTGTCCTTGGCAGAGCAATTCCCAAACCATATAACCATATAACCATACAACCATATAACAATTACAGCACGGAAACAGGCCATCTCGACCCTTCTAGTCCGTGCCGAACACGTATTCTCCCCTAGTCCCATATACCTGCACTCAGACCATAACCCTCCATTCCTTTCCCGTCCATATAACTATCCAATTTATTTTTAAATGATAAAAACGAACCTGCCTCCACCACCTTCACTGGAAGCTCATTCCATACAGCCACCACTCTCTGAGTAAAGAAGTTCCCCCTCATGTTACCCCTAAACTTCTGTCCCTTAATTCTCAAGTCATGTCCCCTTGTTTGAATCTTCCCTACTCTCAGTGGGAAAAGCTTATCCACGTCAACTCTGTCTATCCCTCTCATCATTTTAAAGACCTCTATCAAGTCCCCCCTTAACCTTCTGCGCTCCAAAGAATAAAGCCCTAACTTGTTCAACCTTTCTCTGTAACTTAGTTGTTGAGACCCAGGCAACATTCTAGTAAATCTCCTCTGTACTCTCTCTATTTTGTTGACATCCTTCCCATAATTAGGCGACCAAAATTGTACACCATACTCCAGAATTAGCCTCACCAATGCCTTGTACAATTTTAACATTGCATCCCAACTTCTATACTCAATGCTCTGATTTATAAAAGCCAGCACACCAAAAGCTTTATTTACCACCCTATCTACATGAGATTCCACCTTCAGGGAACTGTGCACAGTTATTCCAAGATCCCTCTGTTCACCTGCATTCTTCAATTCCCTGCCATTTACCATGTACGTCCTATTTTGATTTGTCCTGCCAAGATGTAGCACCTCACACTTATCAGCATTAAACTCCATCTGCCATCTTTCAGCCCACTCTTCCAACCGGCATAAATCTCTCTGTAGACTTTGAAAATCTACTTCATTATCCACAACCCCACGTATCTTAGTATCATCTGCATACTTACTAATCCAATTTACCACACCATCATCCAGATCATTGATGTACATGACAAACAACAGTGGACCCAACACAGATCCCTGTGGCACCCCACTAGTCACTGGCCTCCAACCTGACAAACAACCATCCACCATTACTCTCTGGCATCTCCCATTCAGCCACTGTTGAATCCATCTTGCTACTCCACCATTAATACCCATCCATTTAACCTCCTTTTTAAATTTTTTTTCCTTTTTATTTTATTAGAAGTAAGTACAGTCATATGGCACCAAAGTGCCTAATATATATTTTCATAATACATTTTATTTACAACTTCTTTTTTTTTGTTACATTGAAAAAAGATTAGAATAAGAAAAAGAAGTTAGATAGTAAAGGATAGAAAGATGTGAAATATATAGTGTGTGAAGAAAGAAAACGAGTAAATGAAGAAAGTTGAGAAAGAAAATAGAGAAAAGAAAAAAAAAGAGAAAAGAAAAGGAGATCATTATTTATAATCTTGACCAACCCTCGTCCAGTCCTGAAACAGTTCTTTTACAATTGTGTTGCACCATATGATTCCAAAAAAACAACGAATGGAGACCAACTCGTTATGAATTGGTCTGATTTATCCATTAGGAGGAATCGCATTTCCTCAAGATGAGCTGTGTCCAACATACTTGCAATCCACATTTTAAGCGTTGGTATTGATGTACCCTTCCAAAATTTAAGTATTAATTTTTTTGCTATTATTAAACCATAGTTAAGGAATAGATTTTGAGATGTGTTCAATTTATTCCCATCTTCCATTACGCCAAATATAATCATTTCAGTATTAGGTTCCATTCTTGTCTTGAATAATTTTGTAAATATTTCAAAAATATAATTCCAAAATCTATAAAGTTTTATGCAGGAAACTAAGGAGTGTGTTATAGTTGCCTTTTGGGCTAGACATTTATCACAAGTGGCGGATATATTTGGATAAAATTTGTTCAATCTTGTTTTTGAATAATATAATCTATGTACAATTTTAAATTGATTAGATTATATCTTACATTAATTGAACATTTGTGAATATATATCAAGTATTTTTCCCATTTAACCTTCGTAATTTTTATCATTAGTTCCCGTTCCCACTCTTCTCTAAGTACCTCTGTCGATGGTAGGTCTATATTTAGAATACTATTATATAAATATGATATTAATTTTTGTGAGTCAGCTTCAATATTCATTGCTTATTCCAATAAGTCAGGAGTTACTTTTTGATATCCTTGTATATATTTTTTCATGAAATCGCAAATCTGAAGATATTTAAAATATTGGTTGTTTTTCAATTTAAATTTTAATTGTAATTGTTGGAATGATAATAGGTTTCCCATTTCGTACATATCCCCGATCCTTCTAATTCCGAGACTTTCCCATTGGTTATATGTCTTATCAATAAGAGATGGTTTAAATAAAGGGTTATTCGCTATTGGTATTAACAGTGATAGATTTCTTAATTTTAAAGATAATTTTATTTGTTTCCAAATTCTTATTGTACCATATATAATTGGGTTCTTCTTATATATTGTGTTATTCAGTTTTTTGGGGGAGAAGAGGATCGTTCCTATATTACAAGGATGGCAATCCTCCTTCTCCATTTTTATCCATTCTGTTTGTTGGGTAGAACTATCCAACCAATAAATCATATTCTTAATATGCACTGCCCAGTAATAATACATAAAATTCGGAAGTAAAAGTCCCCCGACCTCTTTTGGTTTACATAAGTGTTTTTTTGTGATTCTATGTGATCTATAGTCCCAAATATAATTAGTAATATTAGAGTCTAATTTAAAAAATATATATTTTGGTATATATACCGGTATAGACTGAAATAGGTATAGTAATTGTGGTAGGAAGATCATTTTTATTGCATTTATTCTACCTAATAATGATAAGGGAAGTGTTTTCCAAAATTTAATCAGCGTATTAAGTTTATTTAATAAAGGTATGAAATTAGCGTTGAATAATGCTTTATATTTTCTAGTAATCTGAATACCCAAATATTTAAATTTTTCTGTTGCGATTTTAAAGGGGAACTTCAATAAGTGTGTAGGTTCTTGAGGTTTTAATGTCATCATTTCACTTTTATTCCAGTTTATTCTATATCCAGAAAAAGACCCAAATTCCTCTATTAAATTTAATAAATTTGGTATGCTCGTTTGTGACTTTGTAATATATAAAAGTACATTGTCTGCATATAATGAGATTTTATTCTTTGAGTCCCTGGTATTATAGCCCTGAATATTCGGATGAATTCTTATACTTTCAGCCAGGGGGTTCTATCATAAGGGCAAATAGCAGGGGTGATAGTGCACATCCCTGCCTATTACCCCTTGATAGTTGAAATTTTTGAGATAACATGTTATTAGTTAAAATTCTTGCCATCGGTTTATCATATAATAATTTTACCCATGATATAAAATTCTCTCCCATATTAAATTTTTGTAGTACTTTATATAAGTATTGCCACTCTACCTGATCAAATGCTTTCTCTGCATCCAAAGAAATAATTGATATATCTTCTTCCTCTACTTTATGCAAGTACATTATATTAAACAGGCGTCTCAGATTATTAAATGAGTATCTTTTGGGTATAAACCCCGTTTGATCAGGGTTTATCAATTTACTAATATATTTGCTTAATCTTCTTGCTAAAATCTTTGCTAAAATTTTCTGATCTGTATTTAAAAGTGATATAGCTCTGTACGAGCCCGGATCTTCTAAATCTTTATCTTTTTTTTTGGAATAAGCGTAATAGTTGATTCTGTTAGTGTTTCAGGTAGTTTGTTTTCTTTACACAAATCCATGTTGACTGTTCCTAATCAGACCCTGTTTATCCAGATGCTTATATATATTATCTCTAAGTATCCTTTCCATTAATTTGCCCACCACTGACGTCAAACTAACAGGTCTATAATTGCTAGGTTTACTCTTAGAACCCTTTTTAAACAATGGAACAACATGCGCAGTACGCCAATCCTCCGGCACTATTCCCGTTTCTAATGACATTTGAAATATTTCTGTCATAGCCCCTGCTATTTCTACACTAACTTCCCTCAATGTCCTAGGGAATATCCTGTCCGGACCTGGAGACATCCACTTTTATATTTCTCAAAAGTGTCAGTACTTCCTCTTCTTTGAATCTCATGGTTTCCATAGCTACTCTACTTGTTTCCCTTACCTCACATAATTCAATATCCTTCTCCTTGGTGAATACCGAAGAAAAGAAATTGTTCATTGGATCTTCTAACGGTGATCAAGATAAATGAATCATATGGAACCCAAGAGCTGAGATTCCCCTCAATATATCCCTCTGTGGAGGTGAACATGGCATTCTCTGTGTAGGGCTCTTCAGAAACTGATTGGTCTGCTGGAAGAGTTCTGTCCACTATTTTTGTTTTTTTGTGTGTTCACTATGAAAGACAACCCCATACTATATCCAATGGACTATCTAATTGTCAATAATATAGATGATAATAATAATCATAATAATAATAATAATAATTATAATAATAAATTTTATTTATTGGGCGCCTTTCAGACATCTCAAGGACACCTTCCATCTTTTTTTTTAGATTAACAGGAATATAAACATATAATCAGAATAAAATAAATAATAAAGACATCACAGAGACACAAATTAAAAACAGAATTCAGTCCAAAAACAGAAAATCAAAAACACAATGTGAAGCGAGAGCAGCGGCAGCTAAAGCGCGCCAGTGTCCACTCTCCCTTCATGGCAGCCATCTTGGACACAGACTAACAGGATTACATTACAGACAAAAAATCATCCCCCCACAGTGGATAGCAGTGGGAGGGAAGGCACAATGTCCAGTCCCCACCCCAAGTTCACCCCAAAGTCAGGCCTATTGAGGCCACCGCAATTGCCTCTACGGAGGCCCGATGTTCCTGGCCGTTCTCACCGGGTGGTCTTGCCCCGGCGTCGGGAGAGTCCACTCATCGGCTGCGCCAGCTGGAACGGCCGCTTCCAAGCTGGAGACCGCGGCTTCCGAAGCCGACAAGGTCGCGCCGGTTTGGAGCTCCCAGGCTCCCGATGTTAAAGTCGGCGCCGCCCGCTCCGCTCCGCAGACCCGCAGCCCGGAGGTGTTGGTCCAGCTCACCGGAGCTCCAGCGCGTCGATCCAGCGCGGCGACCCAGTCAAGGCATCGCCCGCTCCACTCCACGATGGCGTTCCAGCGCTGTGCCGCCACCGAGGCCGAGGTTCAGGAACAGCAACTTCCCCACAGCCATCAGGCTATTAAACTCAACGAATAAGCTCTGAGCTATGAACTACAAAAGACTATATTATTATTTGTAATTTGCACTATAACCATAAGACTGGGCCTTTCTCACCATTCGCCTGGGGTGTGCAGTAGCAAGGTTCGTTTGATTTAACGGACGTGAGCACACAGTTAGCTGCAGACTCCGCCCAGGACGGGATGGCTCTGCAGGAACGGAAGGGACGTCACGACCGCGGTGCCACAGGTGCTGTCGCCGAGGGAGGACGGACGGAGCCGCGGCTCGAGAGACTAACAGAGACTAACAGAGGCAAAGAGGTTTGCCTCGCACTGCAAGGGAGCAGTGGACCAGACAGGAAGAGCGGACGGAATTACCACTAGACAGCCAAACCAGTAGGTAATTTACGGCTGGGGTGAGTACTTTCCCATTTATAGGAGGTAGGATTATATAAATAAGGGGTGTATCAATACAGTAGGGGATTCTTAAACAGGACCAGTTAATTACCTATATAAGATGGGCGGTCAGGAGATGTGCCAATACTGCGAGATGTGGGAATTTGTCGACACCATTGATGTAGAAGATCCCTACAGCTGCAGTAAGTGTTTGAGGCTTAGAGGAACTCCAGCTCCGCATTGATGAGCTGGAGACCCAACTTCATACGCTGCGGTACATCAGGGAGGGGGAGTATTACCTGGATGTTTTGTGCCAGGGGATGGTCACACCGACCAGTTTAACTAATTCAGTAGGCAGTGAGCAAGGAAAGGAAGGTGTGGCCATAAGCGAGGCAGGTAGGGGGAACCAGGAGGAGATGCGGCAGGAGCCACAGCCCTTGTCCCTGACGAGCATGACCGAGGCTCTTACTCAATGTAAGGACGGGATCAGGGGCTGTGGGAGGGATGAGCAACCTGGCTGCAGCACCGTGGATCAGGAGGCCATTCAAGAGGGGGGAGTTAGAAGAAATGCCGTAGTGATAGGGGATAGTATTATTCGGGGGGTAGATAAGGTTCTCTGCGGCCAGCAGAACATGTCCCGAAGGCTGTGTTGCCTACCCGGTGCTAGGGTTAAGGATATCTCTGCGATGCTGGAGAGAAATTTGCAGAGGGAGGGGGAGGATCCAGTGGTCGTGGTCCATGTGGGGACCAATGACATAGGAAGGACGAGGAAGGAGGATCTGCTGAAGGAGTTTGAGCAGTTAGGGAATAAATTAAAAAGCAGAACCTCGAGGGTACTGATCTCCGGATTGCTACCTGAGCCACGGGCCAAATCGGCGAGGGTACGTAAAATTAAAAAGCTAAATGCGTGGCTCAAAGACTGGTGTGGGAATAATGGGTTTGGTTTCTTGGGCCACTGGCACCAGTACTGGGACAGGGGGGATCTGTTCTGTAAGGACGGACTTCACCTGAACGGTGCTGGGACTGGGGTCCTGGCAAATCATATAACTAGGGCAGTAGAGAGGTCTTTAAACTAAGTAGCGGGGGGGAGGTATCAAGGGGGGTAATAACGGCAGGGGTAGAGGAAATAGAGCAGGGTATCAGTGGGGAAGCGGAAATTCAAAATGTGACAGGAGACAGAATTTGTGAAGATAAAGATCTAGATGTAAAAGGGGCAAAAACGGAAAGGAAGGGTAGTAAAAATCATCTGAGAGTGCTTTATCTAAATGCACGGAGTATTCGTAATAAGATAAATGAATTAACGGTGCAATTAAGTATATATAGTTATGATATCGTGGCCATTACGGAGACATGGCTGCAAGGAGATCAGGACTGGGAGTTAAATATAGAGGGGTACTCGACAATTAGGAAAGATAGACAGGAAAGAAAGGGAGGAGGGGTGGCCCTTTTAATAAGGGAGGGAATAACGGCAATAGAGAGGAAGGATATTGCGTTGAAGGATCAGGATAGTGAAACAGCTTGGGTACAGATAGAGAATAATAAGGGGAAAAAAACACTAGTGGGTGTAATTTATAGACCTCCAAATAGCTGTGACGCTGTTAGTCAGAACATAAATCTGCAAATAGTTGACGCATGTAAAAAGGGAACTGCTGTAATCATGGGGGACTTCAATTTTCATATTAATTGGGCAAACCAAACTGGGCAGGGTAGACTAGAGGAAGAGTTTATAGAATGTATTAGAGACGGGTTCCTAGAACAGTATGTCACCGAACCGACAAGGGGGGAGGCAATCTTGGATCTGGTCCTGTGTAATGAAGCAGGATTAATTAAAAATGTCATAGTTAGGGACTCGTTGGGAACAAGTGACCACAATATGGTCGAATTCCATATTCAAATAGAAGGGGAGCAGGTTGAAACTCAGGCTAGGGTGCTTAGTCTAAATAAGGGGGATTATGAAGGTATGAGGACTGAGCTGATCAAAGTTGACTGGGATAGCAGACTCAAGAATAAGACGGTACATGAGCAGTGGTGTACGTTTAAGGGTATACTGTATAACCTTCAAGAAAAATTTATTCCTATGAAGAAAAAAAGGGGTAAGGGTAAGAACAGTCAGCCATGGCTCAGTAAAACTATAAAGGATAGTATTCGGCTGAAGGCAAGGGCATATAAGGTAGCCAGAGATAGTGGGAGGGTAGAGGATTGGGAAGCATTTAAAGGTCAGCAAAAAATAACTAAGAGATTAATTAAGACGGGGAAAATAGACTATGAAAGGAATTTAGCGAACAACATAAAAACTAATAGTAAGAGTTTTTATAGCTATATAAAAAGAAAAAGGGTGGCTAAAGTGAACGTTGGTCCATTGGAGGGTGAGACTGGAGAGTTGTTGGTGGGGAACATGGAAATGGCAAAGGCATTAAACGAGTATTTTGTATCAGTCTTCACCATAGAAGACACAAAAAATATTCCAACGCTGGATAAACAGGGGGCGGTAGGAATGGAGGAGCTAAATACTATTAAGATCACCAAGGAGGTGGTATTAGGGAAATTAATGAGACTGAAGGAGGATAAATCCCCTGGGCCTGATGGATTACATCCAAGGGTCTTGAGGGAGATAGCGGTGGGGATTGTGGATGCATTGGTGATAATTTTCCAAAACTCCCTGGAGGCAGGAACGGTCCCAGTGGATTGGAAAATGGCCAATGTAACACCTATATTTAAAAAAGGAAGTAAACAGAAGGCGGGTAACTATAGACCGGTTAGTCTAACATCGGTGGTGGGTAAAATGTTAGAGACAATTATTAAAGAAACACTAACGGGGCACTTGGATAAACATGACTTCATCGGACAGAACCAGCATGGTTTTGTGAAGGGGAAGTCCTGTTTAACGAATCTGCTCGAATTCTTTGAGGAAGTAACAACCCGGGTGGATAAAGGGGAACCGGTGGATGTGGTATACTTGGACTTCCAAAAGGCTTTTGACAAGGTGCCACATAAGAGACTATTGCTAAAAATAAAAAATTATGGGATTGGGGGTAATATATTAGCATGGGTAGAGGATTGGCTAACAAATAGGAAGCAGAGAGTGGGGATAAATGGTTCATACTCGGGATGGCAACCGGTAACTAGCGGGGTTCCGCAAGGGTCGGTGCTGGGACCCCAGTTGTTCACAATTTATATAAATGATTTGGAGGAGGGAACCAAGTGTAATATATCAAAATTTGCGGACGATACACAAATGGGAGGAAAAGTAGGGGATGAGGAGGATAGGAAGAGTCTGCAAAAGGATATAGATAAGCTAGGTGAGTGGGCAACAACTTGGCAGATGAAATTTAATACTAATAAATGTGAAGTCATTCACTTTGGGAAAAAAAATGATAGGGCAAGTTATTTTCTAAATGAGGAGGAGCTGCGTTGTAATGCAACGCAAAGGGATCTAGGGGTATTAGTACATGAATCACTAAAAGTTAGTATGCAGGTGCAGCAAGCAATCAGGAAGGCCAATGGAGTTTTGGCCTTTATTGCTAGGGGGATTGAGTATAAAAACACGGAGGTCTTGCTGCAGCTGTACACAGTATTAGTGAGACCACATTTGGAATACTGTGTACAGTTCTGGGGTCCATACTTAAGAAAGGATGTACTAGCCCTGGAGGCAGTGCAGCGAAGGTTTACAAGATTAATTCCTGCAATGAGGGGATTGACATATGAGGAAAGGTTAAGTATGCTGGAACTCTACTCTTTGGAGTTTAGAAGAATGAGAGGCGATCTCATTGAAACATATAAGATCGTGAGGGGCCTTGATCGGGTGGATGCACCGAGGATGTTCCCAATGATCGGGGAAACTAGAACTAGGGGACATAGTTGCAGAATAAGGGGGGGCTCTTTTAAAACTGAGATGAGGAAGAACTTCTTCACCCAGAGGGTGGTTAATTTATGGAATTCACTGCCCCAGGGAGCAGTGGAAGCAGAAACTTTAAATATATTTAAGACTAAAATAGATGGTTTTTTAGCTGCCAAGGGGATAAGGGGCTACGGGGAGAGGGCAGGGATATGGACCTAGGTATGGTTAGTATAGTAAGACCTGAGTGATCTCCTGGACAAGTGTCGATCGCCTGGATTGGGGTCGGAGAGGAATTTCCCGGATTTTTTTCCCGAATTGGACCTGGGTTTTTATCCGGTTTTTTGCCTCCCCCAGGAGATCGCGAGGTTCTTGGGGTGGAGAGGGGTGATAGCGGTATAAAGGGGAGGGTAGTGTCTTGTGTTCTGTGTCTTGTGTCTACTGTTTGTGGGTAAGTGTGTCTGTTTAGTGTTCAGCCATGAGCGAATGGCGGTGCGGGCTCGACGGACCTGGTGGTCTACTCTCGCACCTACTTTCTATGTTCTATGTTTCTATGTTAACCATATAACCATATAACAATGACAGCACGGAAACAGGCCATCTCGACCCTACAAGTCCGTGCCGAACAACTTTTTTCCCTTAGTCCCACCTGCCTGCACTCATACCATAACCCTCCATTCCCTTCTCATCCATATGCCTATCCAATTTATTTTTAAATGATACCAACGAACCTGCCTCCACCACTTCCACTGGAAGCTCATTCCACACCGCTACCACTCTCTGAGTAAAGAAGTTCCCCCTCATGTTACCCTTAAACATCTGTCCCTTAATTCTGAAGTCATGTCCTCTTGTTTGAATCTTCCCTATTCTCAAAGGGAAAAGCTTGTCCACGTCAACTCTGTCTATCCCTCTCATCATTTTAAAGACCTCTATCAAGTCCCCCCTTAACCTTCTGCGCTCCAGAGAATAAAGACCTAACTTATTCAACCTTTCTCTGTAACTTAGTTGTTGAAACCCAGGCAACATTCTAGTAAATCTCCTCTGTACTCTCTCTATTTTGTTGACATCCTTCCTATAATTGGGCGACCAAAATTGTACACCATACTCCAGAATTGGTCTCACCAATGCCTTGTACAATTTTAACATTACATCCCAGCATCTATACTCAATGCTCTGATTTATAAAGGCTTGCACACCAAAAGCTATGTTTGTAATATATTGAACTTTTTCTTTTTTTCCACATTTTATACAATGTTTACATGTTCACTCTTTCTGTTGTGCTGCAGCAAGTAAGAATTTCATTATCCCGTCCGGGACATATGACAATAAAACACACTTGACTCTATTTGTTTATAGCTGTTGTTATTGTTCACCTGCTCTCTCTATATTGATCCACCACCACCACCACGGTGACTGTTGTTTCCCCGCCGTTGTCCACGCTTGCTGGGAACACGGACTTTAGCCACAATCACACCCTGCATGCCAACAAGAAAAGCCCCGACATCTCCAACATGCCCATACCTGCCAGCAATGGATACTAGGGGTCCCTCTACGCAGGGATTCTCCCCCTCTACATTGGGGACCTGGGGTGGAGGGTACTGCACCGAGGTGTTTCCTGCAACCTGTTTCTCTCGCGGTTCAAAGACTCGCCAGCCGCCTGCCACTGTTGCGGGCTGGAAGAGTCTGTGTACCACGCGTACATGGAGTGTGTGAGGCTGCAGCCACTGTTTGAATGCCTAAAGGGGCCAGTGGCTGCATCTTTCACCCAGAAAACATAGAAAATAGGTGCAGGAGTAGAGGCCATTCATCCCTTCGAGCCTGCACCGTTCGCCATTTGATATGATCATGGCTGATCATCCAAATCAGTATCCCATCCCTACCTTCTCTCCATACCCCCTGATCCCTTTAGCCACAAGGGCCACATCTAACTCCCTCTTAAATATAGCCAATGAACTGTGTGGCCTCAACTACCTTCTGTGGCAGAGAATTCCACAGATTCACCACTCTCTGTGTGTGAAAAAAAATGTTTTCCTCATCTCGGTCCTAAAAGTCTTCCCTCTTATCCTTAAACTGTGACCCCTAGTTCTGGACTTCCCCAACATCGGGAATAATCTTCCTGCATCTAACCTGTCCAACCCCTTAAGAATTTTGTAAGTTTCTATAAGATCCCCCCTCAGTCTTCTGAATTCCAACGTGTACAAGCCGAGTCTATCCAGTCTTTCCTCATATGTAAGTCCTGCCATCCCAGGAATCAGTCTGGTGAACCTTCTCTGTACTCCCTCTATGGCAAGAATGTCTTTCCTCAGATTAGGAGACCAGAACTGTACGCAATACTCCAGGTGTGGTCTCACCAAGACCATGTACAACTGCAGTAGAACCTCCCTGCTCCTAGACTCAAATCCTCTATGGCAAGAATGTCTTTCCTCAGATTAGGAGACCAGAACTGTACGCAATACTCCAGGTGTGGTCTCACCAAGACCCTGTACAACTGCAGTAGAACCCCCCTGCTCTTATACTCAAATCCTTTTGCTATGAATTGGGGACCTGTGGACACACTGTGCGTAGGGGAGAGGGTTTGGGGCTGAAGATGTCCTGGTTGGGTTGCTCCTGAGCCTGGTTGGGTTGCTCCTGGGCCTGGCCAAGCTGGCCATCCGCGAGTCAAGGCGTGAGACGGTGGAGGGCTCTACCCGAGCCGGCTGCCCATCCGCCCCTTTTCCGGGGATACATCTGTGCCCGGGTGCGGATAGAATGGGAATACGCCCTGTCTACGGGCACCCTGAGGGAGTTCCGTGACCGCTGGGCACCGAGCGGGGTTGAATGTATCCTGGACAAGGATTGCAATATAATAATAATATTAATAATAATAATTTGAATTTATATAGCGCTTTTCAAGGACTCAAAGTCGCTTTACAAGGCAAGGCAAACAAAAAACAGAAACAAAAACAAAAACAAAACAAAACAAAACAAAAACAGAACACAAACAAGAACACAAGAGCCAATAGCAGACGGGGAAGCGACGCGCAAACAGCGCCAACGCCCTCTCCGTGCAGCGTCCTTTCAGCTAAAACATAACAGTAATAAAGATCTTTAACATAAAAACATCCCCCCACAATGGTTTGCATTATAAGGGAAGGCACAAAGTCCAGTCCCCATCCCCAGTTCACCCATAGTCGAGCCTATTGAGGCCTCCACAGTTGCCTCTACGGAGGCCCGATGTTCCAGGCCGTTCTAGCCAGTTGATGTTGCTCCGGCGTCGGGGGAATCCTCACAGCGGCTTGGGACACCTGGAACGGCCGCCTCCTTATAACCATATAACACCATATATAACCATATAACAATTACAGCACGGAAACATACCATCTCGGTCCTACAAGTCCGTGCCGAACAACTTTTTTCCGTTAGTCCCACCTGCCTGCATTCATACCATAACCCTCCATTCCCTTCTCATCCATATGCCTATCCAATTTATTTTTAAATGATACCAACGAACCTGCCTCCACCACTACCACTGGAAGCTCATTCCACACAGCTACCACTCTCTGAGTAAAGAAGTTCCCCCTCATGTTACCCCTAAACTTCTGACCCTTAA
>NW_022630364.1:0-21575 GCF_010909765.2 Amblyraja radiata
GAACCTGAAAAAAAGTTTCCCGCGATCCCCTCCCCCTCCCCCCATATAAGACAAACTGGAGAACATTAAAACAAAATTTTAATAAACACTAAAAATAAAAAAAAGATGAAAAAACAAACACACTCCTGCCATCGTATGGCGCCCCTGGTGGTGAAGATAGTTGGTGGCATCAGTCAACCTTTTTTGGCTGTAACCCCTGGTGCTTCAGTTAGTTGTCCCTGAGGGATAAGGCTGTTACTCTGCCACCCTGACTGAACCACCTGCCCTGTGATTGAATATTTAGTTTACATTAATAACTGTGAGATTCCAATGTTAGTTCGATGGAGAGGTTGGAGAAAACAGTGGCACAACTGCTAAAGTTGCTATCTCATGGCACCAGAGACTTGGGTTTGATCTGATCTTGGGTATTGTCATAGTCATAGCGTCATACAGCATGGAAACAGACCCTTTGCCCAAAATTGCCCACGCCGACCAACATACCCCATCTACACTAGTCTCACCTGTCTGTGTTTGGCCTCATATCCTTCTAAACCTATCCTATCCATGTATCTTTTAAATGTTGTGATAGCGCCTGACTCAACTACCTCCTCTGGCAGCTCGTTCCATACATCTACCACCCTTTGTGTAAAAAAGTTACCCCTTCGGCTCCTATTAAATCTTCCCCCCCCCCCCCCCCCGCACCTTAAACCTATGATCTCTGTTCTTGATTCCCCTACTCTAGGTAAAAGACTGTGCATTTACCTTATCTAATCTCCTCATTATCTTATATACCTCTATAAGATCACCCCTCATCCTTTGCGCTCCAAGTAATAAAGTCCTATCCTGCTCAACTTCTCTCTAAAGCTTAGTCCTGGCAACATGCTCATAAATGTTCTCTGTACCCTTTCCAGCTTAACAACATCTTTTCTATAATAGGGTGACCAAAACTGAACACAATACTCCAAATGTGGCCTCACCAATGTCTTGTACAATTGTAACATAACCTTCCAACTTCTATAATCAAGTCTGACTGATCAAGGCTAATGTGTTGATAGCCTTCTTGACCATCCTATCTACTTGCGATACTGCTTCCAGGGAACGATGTATCTGCACTCCCAGATCTGTCTGCCATACATCACTCTCCAGAGCCCTGCCATTCACTGTGAAGGTCCTGCCCTGGCTTGACTTCCCAAAATGCAATACCTCATACTTATCTGTATCATTTCCCATTCCTCAGCCTACCTGCCCAACTGACCAATTTTTGCTGCAATATTTGATAACCTTCATCACTATCTACAATGTCACCTACTCTGGTGACATCTGCAAACTTGCTAACCTTCCCGCGTACATTCTCATCCAAATCACTGATATAGGGCGGCACGGTGGCGCAATGGTAGAGTTGTTGCCTTACAGCTAATGCAGCACCGGAGACCCGGGTTCGATCCCGACGACGGGTGCAGTTTGTACAGAGTTTTACGTTCTCCCCGTGACCTGCGTGGGTTTTCTCCGAGATCTTCGGTTTCCTCCCACACTCCAAAGACGTACAGGTTTGTAGGTTAATTGGCTTGGTAAATGTAAATAATAGTCCCTAGTGTGTGTAGGGTAGTGTTAATATGCAGGGATTGCTGGTCGTCATGGATCCAGTGAGCCGAAGGGCCTGTTTCCACGCTGTATCTCTAAACTAAACTAAACAAAACCACAAACAGCAAAGGGCCCAGCATTGATTCCCGAGATCCACTACCTGTCACAGCCCTCGAGTCTGAAAAACAACCTTCCACCATCACCCTCTACTTCCTTCCATGAAGCCAATTCTCTATCGTTGGCTAGCTCTCCCTGGATTCTATATGATCTAACCTTCCAGAACAGCCTACCATGCAGAACCTTATCAAATGCCTTGGTGAAAACCATATAGACATCCATGGCTTTGCCCACATCAACCATTTTAGTTACTTCCACTAATAACTTTGCCCTCAGCTAACAATGAACCATTCTACATTTCCTTAGCAGTGTCTGCTTTGATCTGTCGTTTTCACACCTTACCCTTCCATATCCATAGACACCCACTCCCCTGACTCTCAGTCTGAAGAAGAGCCTCGACCTGAAATGTCGCTCATTCCTTCTCTCCAGAGACACTGCCTGTCTTGCTGAGTTACTCAAGCATTTTGTGTCTATTTGCTGTATTCACAAAATTTGACATCTAAGTTTAATGTGGTCAGATATTCACAAGCTTTCTTTAGGATATCCAACTGAACTTATGCAGAATCTAACTGAACCTGAACCTCTACTGTATCTGGATGAGCAGTGAGGTAACCCAGAGCCTGTCGTTTAGCTGCTCTTGTACAGTTTCACTAAATGTTGGTTCCATAATTCAGGAGCATTCGTGAAAAGGTTGAGTGGAGTATGAACAACATTTGCATATTTTATTCCTATGGCTCATCAATATTTCTCCCAGTAGGATTAATTCATTTACAACATACTACGTACTCCAGACTACTCAATGTCAACGGAATACAATATTCTTATGACTAGTTTCTTATGCAAAATCTTCCCATCTATCCTGGATAGAATAATTTTGCTGCTTGAGAAACACACTGGTGGAACAAGTAATGTTGCTACTTCACAGTTCCAATGACTCAGGTTTGCTTCTAACCTGCAGTGTTCTCCTTGTGGAGTTTACATAATCTCGTTGGGTCTGCATGGGTTTCTAGCTTCGAGAGTCTGGGTACTCCAGCTTCTGAAATCCCCAAAATGTGCTGATTGATTGGTTAATTGGCTACTTTAAATTACCCCTCATGTAAATGATCAGCAAGACAATGAGTGTGGGGGGGGGGCATAAATTAATGAGTAATGAGCGGTACAAGAAATCTATCTATGATCGTCACAGAGCCATTAATAATGCCAATGGTGAATTTTGGACCAAACTGGAGTCTGAAGGCAATGACATGGACTCATATAGATTGTGGCAAGACTTGCATGCTATAAGGGGCTTCAAAGCAAAATCGGGCAGTATTGATGACGACAATGGGTTCCTCTCCGATAAAGTCAATGCATTCTATGCCCACTTTGAACAGAAAGTTGGTGAGGACATCACCCACCCTGATAACCCTGTCACCAGTTGCACCTATACCAACGGTCACTGTGGCAAACATAAATTTGACCTTCCTGAGAATGAATCCGCTGAAAACTGGTTCAGATGGAGTCAACAAATGCTTCCTCAAGACCTGCACAGCCCAACCACTACAGATATTCACAGACATATTCAACTATTCCATTCTGAGGACTTTGCCTGCTTTATTGTAACAATATTGTCAGAATAAAATGACATACCCTTATAAAGGAGATGAGAAGGAACTTCTTTAGCCAGAGGGTGGTGAATCCGTGGAATTCATTGCCAGAGATGGCTGTGGAGACCATCTTTGGATTTTTTTAAATCGGAGATTGCTAGGTTCTTGTTTAGTAATGGGCCTGTCCCACTTAGGCGATTTTTCAGGCGACTGCCGGCGACTGTCAAGTTGCCGGCTGTCCCCTGAAAAACCCGCAACTGGAACGGCGACTGTCAGAGTGGAACACACATCGCTTCCTTCACCAGCCCGTTATGTAGGCGGGGGCCCGAGCAAGCGGGGAAGCGCTGTCTGAGTGAAATTCACACGGTGCAAAGCCAAGGTGATACAGACGCACACTTCGATGAACAGGAAGGTTGGCCCTGTAATTAAAACGACTAAAGCACAGTGTATGGTAAGTCCTTTAAAAGAGGGGCAGAGAGAGGGGGAAGAGGAGGGAGAAGGAGTGGAGACAACTTTTAAGAAACCAGAGATACACGGCTATGAAGCTGGGCGGACATTTAACATTACCGGTCGATTATCATTGGTTCTGAAAACTGCTGTTTACGTTTATTTTCCCAATAAGCCAATGAAATTCATCAGTCAGCACAGGCTACAGCCTACGAGAACTTTCAACATCCTGGCAACCCACTAGGACTTCCTGGCGACCCACCTACGGCACGAGAATTCTCGCTACTCTCCATGGCGACTTCATTCTAGTCGACGCTAATTTTGCAACATGTTGAAAAATTTGCTGCAACTATAATGAGGTCGCGACTAGTTCCCAGAATGCGGGAACTCCTCACGACCATGAAGGCGACTCCCCGGCAACCACCCGCAAACATGTGGCGACTGCATAGTCTCCTGCAATTGCCTAAAATGTCGCCTAGGTGGGACAGGCCCATTAGTGTGTCAAAGGTTATGGGGAGAATGTGGATGAATGAGGTTGATTGGGAAAGATAGCTCAGACATGATTCAATGGCGGAGCTGACTCGATGGGTCAAATGGCCTAATTCTGCTATTATGTCTTATGAACATGCTTTAAGAAAACACCTCATTATAATCCCTGTGCCATAGAAAAATAAGCTAGCGTGCCTTAATGACTACCATCCAGTGGCTCTGACATCGACCATCGTGGTGTTTCTGGAGACTGGTGATGGCGCCTAACTCCAGCCTCTCAAACTACCTTGATCCACTGCAGTTTGTCTACCGTCAAAACAGGTCTATAGCAGACGCCATCTCTGTGATCTCCCTCTCATCTCTTGAATACCTAGACATCATGGACACCTACTGTATGTTAGACTCCCATTTACTGACTCTAGATCTTCGTTCAACAGCATAATCACATCCAAACGCATCTCAAAACTCTTGGATCCCTCTTCTGCCACAGGACCATTGACTTTCTAAACCACAGGCCAAAATCAGTGAGGGTAGGTGACAACACATCCTCCACAATAATTCTCAATGCCGGTACTCCACAAGGATGGATTCTCAGAACTTACTAACCACCCCATACACTCATAATTTGCAGCCAAACTCTGTTCTAACTTCACCTACAAGTTTGGAGATGATACCACAGTGGTGGGTTGGATCTTGAACAACGATGAGATGCAGTACACTGAGAAGAAAGAAAGCTTAGTAATATAGTGTCAGGACTACGACGTCTCCCTCAATGTCAACACGACAAAGGAGATAGTTATCAACTTCAGAAAGCATGGTGAATTACATGCCCCAATCAGCATCAATAGAGCCGAAGTGGAAATGGTTAAGGGCTTAGAAACATAGAAAATAGGTGCAGGAGTAGGCCATTTGGCTCTTCGAGCCTACACCGCCATTCAATATGATCATGGCTGCCTTCTCTCCATACCTCCTGATCCCTTTAGCCACAAGGGCCATATCTAACTCCCTCTTAAATATAGCCAATGAACTGACCTCAACTACTTTCTGTGGTAGAGAATTCCAGAGATTCACCACTCTCTGTGTGAAAAATGTTTTTCTCATCTCGGTCCTAAAAGATTTCCCCCTTATCCTTAAACTGTGACCCCTTGTTCTGGACTTCCCCAACATCGGGAACAATCTTCCTGCATCTAGCCTGTCCAACCCCTTAAGAATTGTGTAAGTTTCTATAAGATCCCCCCTCAATCTTAAAGTTCCTAGGCATAAATATCACCAACAAACTGTTGTGGTTCAAGCATAATGAAGCCATAGCCAAGGGAGTATACTAATGCATCTACTTCCTCAGGAAACGGAAGAAAATCAGCAGGTCTCTATGTATATGCACCATGGAAAGCACATTCTAAATTGCATCACGCCTTGGTTTTGGAGCAGCTCTGCCCAGCTCACAAAATAATGCTGAAAGTTGTAGATGTAGCCCAGTTCATCACTCCCCATCATTTACTCCATCTAGGCTCATGCTGCCTCAGGAAAGCAGCTAACATAATCAAGGGGTGTCCCACTTGATCATTTCTTCTTCTCCCCGTTCCATTGCGCAGAATATACAGAAGCTTGAAAGCGTGCACCACCAGACTCAGGAACAGTTTCTTCCCCTCTGTTAACAGAATGGTCCTTCCATACTGTCTGATTCTCCTCTCCCCCATTGGACTTTGTCTCTGTGGACTTGCTACAATGTTGAGAACTATATAATCGAATTCGGTATTCCGACTGCGCATGCGCAGGTAATAGGTCACTTCCGATAAACCTTCTCGGCAACTGTGTTGCTGCATGTATAAAGACTTGCGTTTCATCTGTAACTCCAGTTCAATTCTGCCTGTCCTGCCGGGTTAACCAACAGCCCTGGACGGGACACTGGCGTGGATCAGTGGAGTTACCTTATTATGCACTCTGTCTGTATCTATCACTTTGCTCTACCTATTGCACTTGAGTTTGGCCCGATTGCATTTATGTATAGTATTATTTGGTTAGATAACATGCAAAACAAAGCTTTTCATTGTGCCTTGCTATACATGAGAATAATAAACCTGTAATGGCAATTTCAAACTTTTCCAATGTCTAACTTTCCGTTGCCATTACTACACAAGCAGGTAGGAGTGATCGTACACAGACGATAAAAAGAAACGGATTCTCCAGTCATTATTTCCAGTTTGATTGATTCTTTATTGAAGTAGTTGTACAGACATAAAAAGTGAACATACCAGATCCTCTTTATTTTTATACAAATTGTAGCTTGCCGTTCTTACTATCTGATCTGGTAAGAACTGTATTCCCTCTCCCGTGCCTGCCCGTCTGGTCTGCCCAAACCCTCCCCTGGTATGATGTATGTAACGTTCATTCACGTATCAAAAGCCCACCCGCAAGCGTTCAAAATAATTCTGCTAGAAATATCTAGACAAAATAATATAAGATGCTAGCAGTAACTAGCCTAAGCATGAATGGCTCCGACAAAACCTAAACCTAAATTTGAGAGAGAATAGATTGTAATTGAATAAGTGGGGATGTGGGATTGCTCTACGAGCTGGCATTTAAATATTAGAAATATATAAATATACTAGACCAAGTGTGACCCATTGGGTCCCTGTCGCACAGGAGGCCTGGTCCCCCAAAGCAACCCATTCCCCAACACAATATTCCACCACTCACCCATAGCCCCCAACTGTGGAGGGGTGGCTCATTTCCCCTTATTCAACCTCCCTCATTTTAAACTTCACAAATAATGCAATTGCACTTGCTAGGCTGCCAGGACTTGGATTGCAACATTGTAGCAAGCAGGGCTACAATCCCATTGTGATGTCATAGCTGTAACTGCCAGTGCAGATGGAAGAGAAATTTCTCACAAAGTGGGATTCTGTAAAGTTAAAAATGTGAATAACTCATAAATCTGAACGAAACTTGATACACTACACAACAGGACAATGTTGCGTAAGGTGGTCCAAAATTTGTGGCGCTATCATGTACCGTTTTGGCGTAAGTCAGGTCATGACGGACACGCACGCACGCAGCCAAGATGAGAGTTTTAGTAATGTACTAGACCAAGTGCAGACCCGTTGGGTCTGCTCCCCCAACGCAGCCGTTCCCTACCCGTAGCCCCCACGGGAGACGTGGTCCTCCAACTCAAGTCGTTCAGGACTCAGCAGTGCGGCTGTTTTTAAATGGCGTCTTTGAGGCGAGATGCGGGCGCCAGCAGCCGTTATGGCCAGCAGGAGGCGACAAAATGAGTGAGTGGGGGTGGGGGGGGGGGGGGGGGGAGGAGGATTTTATTAAAAATGTGTACATAAACACGACAAAATTTAATCAGGAGTGGATACTTGGCATGAAAAGTGAAATCTCTACCGAAATGGAAAAATTCTGGGCGTTTGTGGGTCTGGTGTTGGCGTAGCAACGAATCAAAGGCTGGCACCCACAGGCTGGCAACCACAAGTCAGGCAGAAACACAGCCAGCCAGCAGCCACAGAGTTTTAATATTATACTAGACCAAGTGCAGACCCGTTGGGTCTGTTTCCCCAACGGCGTTTTGCAGGGGGGAGGGGGGGCTGCGGCATTAAACTCATATTAACCAACCCCCAAACACACAGGTGGGGGGATGGGATGAGGGGAGGGAGGGGAGAGGAGGTGGAGGAAATGGGACAGATTTGGGTGGGAAAGGAGAGCGGGGTAGGGGGTGAGAGAGGGGGATGGGGAGATAGATGTGGTGGAGGGGGAGGATGGGGAGGTAGGAAGGAGGAGGGAGGGAGAGGGGGGGAGAGGGGAAGAGTGGAGAGGAGGGAGGGTAGGGGGAGTGATGGAAGAGGGACAGAGGGGTAGGAGGAAGGGGGTGGCGTAGAGAGGGAAGGGGGGTGGGGAAGAGAGGGATGGGTGGGAGAGGGGTTCGGAGAGGGAAACATAGAACCATTGAAATTAAGTGCTGGAGTAGGCCATTCGGCCCTTCGAGCCTGCACCACCATTCAATATGATCGTGGCTGATCATCCAACTCAGTATCCTGTACCTGCCTTCTCTCCATACCCCCTGATCCCTTTAGCCACAAGGACCACATCTAACTCCCTCTTAAATACAGCCAATGAACAGGCCTCAACTACCTTCTGTGCCAGTGAATTCCAGAGATTCACCACTCTCTGTGTGAAAAATGTATTTCTCATCTCGGTCCTAAAAGATTTACCCCTTATCCTTAAACTGTGACCCCTTGTTCTGGACTTCCCCAACATCTGGAACAATCTTCCTGCATCTAGCCTGTCCAACCCGTTAAGAATTTTGTAAGTTTCTATAAGATACCCCCTCAATCTTCTAAAATCTAGCGAGTACAAGCCGAGTCTATCCAGTCTTTCTTCATATGAAAGTCCTGACATCCAGGAATCAGTCTGGTGAACCTTCTCTGTACTCCCTCTATGGCAACGATGTATTTGAACATTGGGCATTGTGACATCACACAATGGAACGTTCACCAAGTGCTTGTGCTCCTGCAAAGGCATATGTAAATGAATCCATTCCGATTGGACATCTGTGAGCATAGGGCATTGTGACATCACACGATGGAACGTTCACCAGGGGCTGGGGCTGGTGCTGATTCTATGGGTGAGAAGCCAGTTTATTTTTGAAATATTGGGGGGGGGGTGAAGGATTTGATTAAAAACGTGCACTTAAACACGACGACCAATGGCAAACCCGTTGGGTCTGATCCCCCAACGCAGCCGTTCCCTACCCGTAGCCCCCACTGTGGGGGGGCGGCATCACACACACTAACCACCCCCACACACAGAGTTGGAAAAGTGTATAAACACCGTTCCCAACCTGTAGCCCTCAGGGGAGACGTGGTCGTCGAAGTCGGGTCCCGGCCGTCTTAAAATAGCGTATCTTGAAGTCGTTGAAGTCGGGTCCGTCTCGGCAACTCGGGGGGGGGGGGGGGGGGGGGGGGTGGCGGGGCGGCATCACACACACGAAGCATCCCCACACACAGAGCCTTAAAAGTGTAATGCCCCAACGCAGCCGTTGCCTACCCGCAGCCCCCACGGGAGACGTGGTCCTCGAAGTAGAGCAGTTCCCGAAAGGCCGTTTTTAAATAGCGTTGCGTGTGGTTGTGCTGTGGGCGCCAGCAACCGTTATGGTCGCTGGCCAGCAGGAGGCGACAAAATGAGTGGGGGGAGGGGGGGGGGGGGAGGAGAAGGTACATAAACATAACGAAATGTAATGAGGAGTGGATAGCTGGAAGGGAAAGTGAAATGTCTACCGAAATGGCTGCTTTTATGGGTGAGAAGCCAGTTTTTATTTGAAAAACTGGGGGGGGGGGGGGGGGGGGGGGGGGGGGGGGGGAGGAGGCATTACACTTTTGCGTTGGGGCATTACACTTTTAAGTGGTGAAAGTTCTGACATAACAGGAATCAGTCTGGTGAACCTTCTCTGTAATCCCTCTCTATGGCAACGATGTCTTTGAGCTTCGGGCATTGTGACATCACACGATGGAACATTCACCATTGGCTGGGGCTCCTGCATAGGCATATGTAAATGGATCCATTCCGATTGGACGTATGTGAAGATTGGGCATTGTGACATCACACGATGGAACGTTCAGCAGGGGCTGGGGCTGGTGAAGCTTCTGTGGGTGTGAAGCCAGTTTAGTTTTGAAATATTGGGGGATGGGGGGGGGGGGTTAGGATTTGATTTAAAACGTACACTTAAACACGTCGAAATGTAATGAGGAACGGATACTTAGAAAGAAAAGTGAAATCTCTACCAAAATGGAAAAGATGTCGGCGATTCAGCGTTCCCCCTTATCCTTAAACTTTGACCCCTTGTTCTGGTCTTCCCCAACATCCGGAACAATCTTCCTGCATCTAGCCTGTCCAACCCCTTAAGAATTTTAAACGTTTCTATAAGATACCCCCTCAATCTTCTAAAATCTAGTGAGTACAAGGCGAGTCTATCCAGTCTTTCTTCATATGAAAGTTCTGACATCCCAGGAATCAGTCTGGTGAACCTTCTCTGTAATCCCTCTCTATGGCAACGATGTCTTTGAGCATTGGGCATTGTGACATCACACGATGGAACGTTCACCATGGGCTTGGGCTCCTGCATAGGCATATGTAAATGAATCCATTCCGATTGGACATCTGTGAGCATTGGGCATTGTGACATCACACGATGGAACGTTCAGCAGGGGCTGGTGCTGGTGAGGCTTGTGTGGGTGAGAAGCCAGTTTAGTTTTGAGATTTTTTGGGGGGGGGGGGGGGGGTGGGTAAGGTTTTGATTTAAAACGTGCGCTTAAACACGACGGAATGGAATGAGAAGCGCATACTTAGAAAGAAAAGCGAAATCTCTTCCGAAGTCGAAAAGACGCGGGCGGTCCTGCGTCCGGTTTCGGAGTTGCGGAGAATCACAGGGAGCGCGCCAGCAAAGGGAGTGGGCCAGGGTGCCGGACGGACGGAGTTCCGTTTTGGAATCTGGGGCGAGAGTTTTATATATTAACTAGACCAAGTGCAGACCCGTTGGGTCTGTTTCCCCAACGGCGTTTTGCAGGGGGGGGGAGGGGGGGCTGCGGCATCAAACTCATATTAACCAACCCCCAAACACACAGGTGGGGGGAGGGGGGGGGGGGGATGTGAAGAGGGGAGGGAGGGGAGAGGAGGTGGAGGAAATGGGACAGATTTGGGAGGGAAAGGAGAGCGGGGTAGGGGGTGAGAGAGGGGGATGGGAAGAGATATGTGGGGGAGGGGGAGGATGTGGAGGTAGGGGAGGAGGGAGGGAGGGGGAGAGGGGTGGGGGAGAGAGGGGAAAGAGTGGGGAGGGAGAGTGGAGGGGGAAGGGGGAGAGGTGGAAGAGTGGGGAGGGAGGTGGAGAGGGGTAGGGGGAGTGATGGAAGAGGGACAGAGGGGTAGGAGGAAGGGGGTGGCGTAGAGAGGGAAGGGGGGTGGGGGAGAGAGGGATGGGTGGGAGAGGGGTGCGGAGAGGGAAACATAGAACCATTGAAATTAAGTGCAGGAGTAGGCCATTCGGCCCTTCGAGCCTGCACCACCATTCAATATGATCGTGGCTGATCATCCAACTCAGTATCCTGTACCTGCCTTCTCTCCATACCCCCTGATCCCTTTAGTCACAAGGACCACATCTAACTCCCTCTTAAATACAGCCAATGAACAGGCCTCAACTACCTTCTGTGCCAGTGAATTCCAGAGATTCACCACTCTCTGTGTGAAAAATGTTTTTCTCATCTCGGGCCTAAAAGATTTACCCCTTATCCTTAAACTGTGACCCCTTGTTCTGGACTTCCCCAACATCTGGAACAATCTTCCTGCATCTAGCCTGTTGAACCCCTTAAGAATTTTGTAAGTTTCTATAAGATACCCCCTCAATCTTCTAAATTCTTGCATGTACAAGCCGAGTCTATCCAGTCTTTCGTCATATGAAAGTCCTGACATCCCAGAAATCAGTCTGGTGAACCTTCTCTGTACTCCCTCTATGGCAACAATGTATTTGAACATTGGGCATTGTGACATCACACAATGGAACGTTCACCAAGTGCTTGTGCTCCTGCAAAGGCATATGTAAATGAATCCATTCCGATTGGACATCTGTGAGCATCGGGCATTGTGACATCACACGATGGAACGTTCACCAGGGGCTGGGGCTGGTGATGCTTCTATGGGTGAGAAGCCAGTTTATTATTGAAATATTGGGGGGGGGGGTGAAGGATTTGATTAAAAACGTGTACTTAAACACGACGACCAATGGCAAACCCGTTGGGTCTGATCCCCCAACGCAGCCGTACCCTACCCGTAGCCCCCACTGGGGGGGGGGGGGGCGGCATCACACACACTAACCACCCCCACACACAGATTTATAATGAACAGTTAAATTAGTAAATTCAAATTGATAAAAATAAAGAAAATTACAATGAAATGCAATAAAATGTTATTCTTTAAAAAATAAGCTTGTAAATTAAATGGAATTTTTAAGATTTATATAATGAGCAGGTTGATGTGATACAAATAAATTCAATCCAATAAAAATAAAGCTGATTTTTATCGTCAGACAAATGCAATCCACGACTCCTGTCTTCACAAGCAAAGTAAGAATGACGGTTAGTGAAGAATTCAAACAATCGCTGAGCGTTCAAGATGATGTGTGCGCGCCTCCTGCACCAAAGGGGGGGGGGGGGGGGTGGTGCGTTTGTCGTCACACACAAAGATGAGGAGGGAGAGGGGGAAAAGTGTGGAGGGAGGGGTGGTGTGGGATCGGAGGTGGAGAGGGGTGAGGGGGAGGGAGCGGTGTTGAAATTATTAGTCTTTAAAAGTAATGTTAAGTGAGAAATAAATCAATTCAATGAAATACAAATATTGAATTTAACAATAAAATGTTAATGTTAAAAATGAAATGCACTCCTGAAGATTTATAATGAACAGTTAAATTAGTAAATTCAAATTGATAAAAATAAAGAAAATAACAATGAAATGCAATAAAATCTTTTTTTTTTAAAAATAAGCTTGTAAATTAAATTGACTTTTTAAGATTTATATAATGATCAGGTTGATGTGAAACAAATAAATTCTATCCAATAAAAATAAAGCTGATTATTATTGTCAGACAAATGCAATCCACGACTCCTGTCTTCACAAGCAAAGTCAGAATGACGGTTAGTGAAGAATCCAAACATTTGCTGAGCGTTCAAGATGCTGTGCGCGCGCCTCCTGCACCAAAGGGGGGGGGGGGGGGGGTGGTGCGTTTGTCGTCACACACAAAGATGAGGAGGGAGAGGGGGAGGGGTGGTGCGTTTGTCGTCACACACAAAGATGAGGAGGGAGAGGGGGAAGAGTGTGGAGGGAGGGGGGGTGTTGGATCGGAGGTGGAGAGGGGTGTGGGGGTCTAAGCTATTGCAGTAAAGTAAACAGTGTCACTAATGCCAGCGTGTTGTAGAGTAATTAGTCGTTAAGAAATAAGCTCGGTCCTTCCTGTGAAAACCTACCGGTACTCGCGGTAAAGTGAAGAAGCGGTCTCAATTAATAAGCGGCCGATTGGCGATCGTGGAGGCGAGGATCATATCTGTGGCCGGGCAGGGGGGGGGGGGGGGGGGGGGGGGGTGGTCGTCAGTATTTTTAGTTTGCTCGTTTTCGGACCATGATAACGGGAGAAAAAGGGAGTGAAATTGATTGCTATTTGCCGCGAGTTCGTAAGTTACGCGATCGGAGCATTTTGTCCCTGCATGTTTTCGCATGAAGCTCCGAGATTATCTGTTATAGACTAATAACTGTACAACAGGCTGGCATTAGTGACAATGTTCAATTCACCGCGTTATAGTTCAGGCCCTCAATTTCATGAATGAACGTCTGAGTAAGTGAGTGAGTGAGTGAATGAATAAGGAATGAATGAATGAATGAATGAATCTATTAACGTTATAAAGGGTGCAATTAGATTAATTAAAGTCCATACAGTTTGATGTTCATAAATTCCGGCCTTTAGTCTTTCCTTTCAGGTAGGTGATTCATGGGTTCATTTGTGTTCCAGCACATCAGCATGGACCTTGTTCTCTTGCATTTTTATCCACCTCGCAGCACTTTCTTCTGTCTTTTTTAATGTTTTTTGCACTAAATACAATGAAGCTGCTGCAAGTTTCCATTACATTTATTCCACAGAACAACACATTTGAATCTCCAGTAAAACAGGCATCTGTGAAGCCCTCTCAGCCATTTTGTGTGCTGGCCTGAAACAAAGCGCGTGATTGGCCAACTGGCAGACAACTCAATGTCAAACGTGCATTGATTGGAATATTAAAATCTCGACATATTGTTCGTTCTTCTCTAATTTAATTAAGTTGTGCATGTGTTGTTCATATCGAGTTTTAGGGGTTTGAAACACGTTAATATTTTTACACAATATGTGAACATATCATGTTGTTTTGAAAGCTCCTCGGCTCACAGGCTATTCTCTGTACGGTAACTATGGCAACGATGTCTTTGAGCATCTGGGCTTGTGTGGGTGATAAGCCAGTTTAGTTTTGAAGTATTGGGGGGGGGGGGGGGGTATGTTATCCATTAAAAACGTGCGCTTAAACACGACGGAATGAAATGAGAAGCGCATACTTAGAAAGAAAAGCGAAATCTCTGACGAAGTGGAAAAGACGTGGGCGGTCCTGCGGCCCCCAATAGCCCCCAATGGGGGGGGGGGGGGGGCCTCACACACACTAACCACCCCCACACACAGAGTTGGAAAAGTGCATAAAGACCGTTCCCTACCTGTAGCCCCCAGGGGAGATTTGGTCGTTGAAGTCTGGTCCCTGCCGTCTTAAAATAGTGTATCTTGAAGTCGTCGAAGTCGGGTCCGTCTCGGCAACGCGTGGGGGGGGTGGTGGGGGGGTTTGCGGTGCGGCATCACACACACGAAGCTTCGACACACACAGAGCCTTAAAAGTGTAAATGCCCGACCTCTTTTCCGTTTTTCTCTAATTTAATTAAGATGTGCAGGTGGTGTTCTTATCGAGGTTCAGGGGTGAAAATATTTTCACACACACAATATGGGAACATCTCATGTTGTTTTGAAGGCTCCTCGGCCCTCATCTGACTCTCTGTACTGTCACTATGGCAACGATGTCTATGAGCACTGGGCATTGTGACATCACACGATGGAACGTTCACCATTGGCTGGGGCTCCTGCTTTGGCATATGTAAATGGCTCCATTCCGATTGGGCATCTGTGAGCATTGGGCATTGTGACATCACACGATGGAATGTTCAGCAGGGGCTGGTGCTGGTGAGGCTTGTGTGGGTGAGAAGCCAGTTTAGTTTTGAGATTTTTGGGGGGGGGGGGGGGGGGGTGGGTAAGGTTTTGATTTAAAACGTGCGCTTAAACACGACGGAATGGAATGAGAAGCGCATACTTAGAAAGAAAAGCGAAATCTCTTCCGAAGTCGAAAAGACGCGGGCGGTACTGCGTCCGGTTTCGGAGTTGCGGAGAATCACAGGGAGCGCGCCAGCAAAGGGAGTGGGCCAGGGTGCCGGACGGACGGAGTTCCGTTTTGGAATCTGGGGCGAGAGTTTTATATATTACTAGACCAAGTGCAGACCCGTTGGGTCTGTTTCCCCAACGGCGTTTTTGGGGGGGGGGGGGGAGGGGTGAGAAACTTCTATAAACATTGTACTACCGTGTACCGATCTGGCTGTATTTTGGCAACTTCCTCTCGTCTCTTGTGCTGTTCTGCTCATTACTGCTTCTCAACGTTGCTTTGTGTTGTTCCTTGAACATCCAGCAACTCGATTGCTCCCATCTCTTTGCATGATGAAAAAAAAAGAGAAAGATATTTATCACGATGTAGATATTCATAAATTTGTAAAGGTAATTTCATCTATTGTAGACATTTATAAACTTCTTAAGACAATTATGTATATAAATTCATTTACCTATAATTTAAAAAAAAAACATTACACAATTATGTACCATTTTGTATTTAATTTGGAAGCTTATTGTTGTGTCTCTTGTTCCATGCAAACTTCCAATAATTTTTGAAGCTCCTCAAGAGGTTCAGTCCTTTCTTGTTCTGTCTCTTGTTCACTTCTGCTCCATGCTGCTTCTCAACATCTCTTTACAGTGTCCATTCACCATCATGCAACTTGTTTGCTCCTGCTTCTGGGCATGAATTTAAAAAAAGGAGATATTTATTTCAATGTAGATATTTATAAAATTCTATCTGTCAATCCATCAACATACAAATAAAGAAGAGTTTTTGTATCATATACCAATTTCGGTGTTTTCTATCAATTTCTTGTTGTGTTGCTTGTTCCCTACTGTCCTTCATTTATTTCTCGCAGATCCCAAAGACGTTCAGTCTAAATATCTCGGATCCAGAAATGAGGCGACAGTGACAGCTCTAGACAAAAAGGCAGCATTTGAATGGTATTAGGGCATTCTGATAAAACTGAAGTAAATTTGTATCATGGATAAAAAAAAACAATGCACGGGTCTGAAATAATCTCAAATACTGACCTTTCATCCATCTTAAGATCTGAAGTTGATTTTCACTGATGGTTACAGAATTTTCAATTCCACTGCAACTCCTGGGAAAATGCAGTCAATCCTTACAAACAAAATAACTCGACAATAGACCAAAGTGGAAAGTAACACTCATGTCAAACAACAGAAAAGGTAACGATAATTTCCTACAAGGCAGAAATTAACCACATAACCTTGATACGCAATGCCATTACCAACACCAAATCCTCAAACATCAATATCTCGTCAATCATCATTTACTCAATAATTGACTCAACAATTGAACTGTACCTGATACATATACCCTAGATGTGCAAGCCTGTAGTTTTATATCCTGCAGCAAATAATCCATCTGCAAGCTTTATCGTGAAGCATGAGAACAGCTCCAGCAACTTTCGATCCAAAAATCAAATACAACTGTTAAGATTTTACATGTCACTTAATGTGTCCTTGAAGCTTTTTCTGAGGCAGCATTTTAAACTTTTGTGTGCAGAAATGCGATTCCTGTGTTAAACATCCCTTGTTGAACTGAGGAGCAATAATCAAAAGTGTCGAAACTCTGGACATTCAGTTCCTTCCTGCATCGCTTTTTGCCTTCAGTTTTGCCTACTTTCATTGACTTTAGGAAAATTTGAGCACTTAATGCAGCAGTCATTTCTCAACAAAGCATTTGTTTAATCACAACATTCCTGGTTGATGTCCCATCTTTCAGGAACACTTTTACTTGTTCCTTCACCTTTCCTCTGCTAAGAGCTACATATAGTTGGCCATGTTGAAATACTGGTTTCTCAAGGTATATCAAGACCTTCTCCATGGTTTGTCCTTGTGCCTTATGAATTGTCATTGCAAAACTCGACAGAATAGGGAATTGGCTCCGCCTAATGGGAATGTTTTCATCTTCTGTCAAATTGATCTTCATCCTAGGAATTAGAACAATATCTTCTTTGTAGGCCCCCATGTTGATTCTAGCAACTATGAGATTATTGTGTAGCTGTTCTACAATCAACCTCGTTCCATTGCATAGCTTTGGGGGTTGCAAGTTTCTGATTAAAACAATTGGAGATCCTTTCTTCAACTCCAATTTGTGTGGTGGTAAACCACAAATCTCGACTGAATCGAGGAATTCCGTTGGGAAGTGAGTTGAATTTGTTCCGTCAGTGACAGAATTGAAAGAATAGTACTCCCTCATGGTTCCAGGGAAGCGTCTGACACACGCAGAATTGATTCTTCTCATCGTATCATTGTGAGGAACCAAGATACAATTGTTAGAGAATAATGTTGCAGGGTGGTCAAATGTTGGATAGATATAATCAATGCAGTCATCCAGTGTTCTTGCTGAGAGAACCATGTCTTCTGGAATGTTAATTTCATTGTCTTCATTCTTTGCAATCTTGTCCTCTCCTACATCCAACAAAAATTTAGAATACTCGCCCTTTCCTTCGCTCAATCGCATATTTCTCTTCAATTCAAACTTTGTGAAAGTCCGCCACAAGTACGATGTCTTGATGCAGGCGTTTTGAACATCAATATCACTTCCCATCTTCACTACAGGAAGGAGTTGTCTAAAATCACCACAACAAATGGTAAGAATTCCGCCAAAATGATCCTTTTTGCGGCATACATCTTGAAGAGTTCTGTCCACCGCTTCAAAGCACTCCCTCCTAATCATTGGACACTCATCCCAAACAATGAGCTTCACTCTCCTGAAGAAATCTCCCGTTTTAGAGTTGCTGTTGATGTTGCATGTTGAATCCTCCGTCACATGGATAGGTATCTTGAATCGTGAATGTGCAGTTCTTCCACCAGGCATTAATGTGGCTGCAATACCAGACGATGCTACAGCAATGGCAATTTGACCTTGAGCTCTAACCGTGGAGAGGATCAAATTTATGATAAATGTTTTTCCTGTTCCTCCTGGTGAGTCAATGAAAATCATTGAAGATAGATCCCTCTGCAAGTAGTCGCACACATGGTCATAAACTTCTCTCTGCTCAGCATTCAGCAGAGGCTCATTCTCATCAACAAATCGCTGTTGTTCTGATCTATTGTAATTCAATTCATTAAGTAAATCAACATTTTCACCATCAATGTCCATCCTTTCATTTCTTGGTCGGGGCAAGGTAAAATTTTCCAGTGTGGTGTTGCAATTCTCAAGCTTGTCCTGAATATAAAAGAGAGCCTGATCATGATGTCTGTCATCAATTGTGATATTCTGACCACTTTTTCTTCTTCGCTCGCTTTCAAGGTAATCCTCAGACATGCAATTCTTGAAGCGATCCCATAATTGTAGAGGATCATTGATGTCAGTATTTGTCAGCAGAACAACAAACAAATCCCTGATTGCCCTGGGGAGTCTTGTCATTTCAGCATCTTCCATTGTTTGTTGCCAATGGTCGTCAGCTTCCAACAAACCTCTTTCTCTGCAGACGTCTTTGAAGGAAGGAAGAATTACTCCATTATGTGTCTTCAAGGACTCGAAAGACACTGGTCCTTTCACGTGATGCAGAAGCAGTCTCATGTAGAAGAGGTCACCTAGTTTTGGAGAAATGACATGTATTCGTCCAAGAACGTTGACTTCAAAAATACCTGGGAAGTTATCCACACTCTTTCCAACCTTCCTTCTTTGCCATCTCTTGCTGCTCCATGTATAAAATCGAGGTACATCAACGTACAATAGTGTTCTTGCAAACGGATCTTCAGAACTCAATCGAACAAATTCAGTCAAAGTGGTTCTCGCAATTCCATCATTCATCCCTTGCTGAGCAGCATCAAAAAATACTTGTTGTTGGTCTGGTAGATGTATATCAAGTCGAATGACAGGGGGGTGTCTCTCATGAGTAAGAAATCCAAGGACTGATGCCCCTGCCTCTGAAGGACCAATGTATCTTCCATTCAGGTACTGTTTAATCTCGTCATTTACGTTAATTCCAAAAGCTGCCTGATCACATCCCTTCAAGGTGTACTTGATGACGTATTTGATTGACTGTACAGAGCAGCATATTTCGACGTTGAGGTGACATTTGAAAGCCTTCAATAGTTCTGCATTATAGGGCACAACCCAATTAGAAGTAATAGTCTTTAACGAACGTCCTTCTTGATGTCCCTGAAATCCTCCCATTGCGGGAGATCTTCTCCTGTACAGAGGATACGAATCATCTCCATACATTGTGCTTTCGACAAATGGCTTTGGGAATCTCTTGGTGCATCTTCCTTCCTTCCAACATCGAGATGTGGCCTTGCAGAACGGTCCATGGATCATGTGCTTGAGTACCAATTTATGCAGCTCAGGATCTGCTTGTGGGTCTGGAATTTCAGCTTGCACAAATCTTTCATATTGTTGAGGTCTTGGCTTACTCGCTTCATCAAGCCAAAGCAGACAATGGAAATGAGGCAGGCCTCTCTTCTGATATTCCATAGTCAAGATGAAAGCAATACAGTTTCCAAAGAAGCCATCTGGTCCAGTGACGGTCTTCATGAATATTTTTCTTTTCAGCTCGAATACTCTTGCTATTAATTCCGGTCTATCAGACGGCTGCTGATTTGGAAAGAGGCACTGTCGGATCTCGCTCCAATTTGGATTGCAGGTCATTGTAATGAAGAATGCAGCAGTACCATACTTCCGAACATACATCATGGCGTCCTGGCATCGTCCCATCATATATCTGGGACCACCGACAAATGTTGAAGAGAGGATGATGCGCCTTCCAATGTTTTCCAAGTTATCATCATCATGTAATGCATCCGTCAGTCCTTTGTACGTCGTTGACCTCAACGATACCTGATTCATGCGAATATAATTCAGTCTATCACCTTCAATTTTAGCCGCCATATCTACAAGATATTGTTGGAAGAGTCGTCCTCCTCTCAAAAGCTGGTTGAATTCATTGTCACGATTCATGATCCTATATGCATAATATCGCATTAGTGTCAATTTTCTGCCGGTACTCATTTGGAGTTGTGAATGCCATCCGTCATCACCAAGTGGAAAGAAAAGGATGTATTGAAAACTGTCATAAGACCTATGGGACTCTGAAATGATTTGCAGACCTCCTTCTGCTCCTCCTCTTCCTCTACTTCTCAAGACAATGTGGCGTGATGTTGCCACAGGCTCATTACTGTTTGCTATGAGGACGGCAACTTCATTTGCAGTTTGCGTGTTAAACCTCCGTTCATGTTGGAAAGGTGGCCGATAATTGGGATCAATAACGATTGATGCCTCCGGTAAATCTCTAATTCTCTCCATCGCCATCACAAGTGAATGAATGTAAGGGTTGTTTAGTCTTATCATGTTTTCAAGCGTTTCAACAGTGTCCCTTTGAATACCAGCATCTTGGAGTATACTCATTCGCAACCCAATGCTATCTTGCGGGTCCATGAAATAGATTTGTAAGAATTTATTTTGTTGATCTTGGTCAGGCATCAAAGAACCAATGAAATGATGAATCTGGCCTTGAATGATCACTGAAGGATTCCATCCATGTGACATCACTTCCTTGGCACCAAATGACGTGAATTGAAAGAGACAATTGTATTGTCTAATATTCTTTTGGAACTCATGTGCTTGTGGCGTGTCACCTGTATACAAATTAATGAGTGCATTCGGGAGTGTTTTCAGAGGTGCAATCTTGACCTTACCCTTCATGCAGCAAAAGTTGGTCGTTTCTGCTGAGAAGTGTTGAGCTCGACAATGAAGGCAAACATGGGTCATTTGACCAACATCAGCATTAATATTTCTCCTTTTTAGTCGTGCATTTCGTTGTTCATCCAGCCTTCCAGTTCTTTCATTTCCCATCTCTGAATCCCTTCTCATTTGTATTATTTCTTGATGTTCCTCAAGATGTTGAGATGTTTCTTGATGCATTTCTTGAGTTCTTCTCTCCTGCTCCCTCTCTCGTTTATTTCTGAGACGCTGACTTGTTTCTGGCTCTGTCTCTTGAGTTATTCTCTCCAGGTCCCTCTCTTGTTTATTTCTGAGACGTTGACTTTTTTCTTGCTCTGTCTCTGGAGTTCTTCTCTCCTGCTCCCTCTCTCGTTTATTTCTGAGACGTTGACCTCTTTTTGGCTCTGTCTCTCGAGTCCTTATCTCCTGCTCCCTCTCTCGTTTATTTCTGAGACGTTGACTTCTTTTTGGCTCTGTCTCTCGAGTCCTTCTCTCCTGCTCCCTCTCTCGTTTATTTCTGAGACGTTGACATCTTTTTGGCTCTGTCTCTTGAGTCCTTATCTCCTGCTCCCTCTCTCGTTTATTTCTGAGACGTTGACTTCTTTTTGGCTCTGTCTCTCGAGTCCTTCTCTCCTGCTCCCTCTCTCGTTTATTTCTGAGACGTTGACATCTTTTTGGCTCTGTCTCTCGAGTC
>NW_022630365.1:0-21456 GCF_010909765.2 Amblyraja radiata
ATAGCCACTGAACTGGCCTTCTGTGGCAGAGAATTCCACAGATTCACAACTCTCCGTGTAAATTTTTCTTCTCATCTCAGTCCTAAAGATTACCCCTCTATCTTTAAACTGTGACCCCTGTTCTGGACTTCTCCAACATCGGGAACAATCTTCCTGCATCTAGACTGTCAACCACTTAAGAATGTTGTAAGTTCTATAAGATCCCCCCTCATCTCTTCTAAATTCTAGCGAGTACAAGCGAGGTCTATTCCAGTTCTTTCTTCATATAAAAGTCCTGCCATCCCAGGAATCAGTCTGGCGAACCTTCTCTGTACTCCCTCTCCGGCAAGAATGTATTTCCTCAGATTAGGAGACCAAAACTGTACGCAATACTCCAGGTGTGGTCGCACCAAGATCCTGTACAACTGCAGTAGAACCTCTCTGCTCTTATACTAAATCGATTTGCTCCTCATCGTCGCTGCTTTCCACCGTTTTTAATGCGTAATTCTCCTTCTAGGAACCATTACTACTCCCCCCCCCCCCCCCCAACAGACTGACATTGGTGCATTGGGAAATGACTAGAGAGGAAGCCTGGGCTGATTGATTCACACTCAAGAGCAGGACGAGTGTCTCTTCTACAGCCCACATTGAACCCGATTCACAGCTAAGATGACCCACTGACTTTACGTGCAATCCCCCTATAGAGCAGAGCAAGATGCGCCACTCTGCGGAAAAAACGTTGTATGACATGAGTAAGACATAACGCCATTTTACTGAGCTGCAATTTACAATAATATTAATACAATTTACAATAACATGAACTACATATGTGAAGTGATCGATGCTATATAAAACACTGTTCCCGGCCTACAACACTGATTACACCAAAGATGATGGAGTGAATCAATCTTTGGAACGGATTACCCCAACGATACTAGAGGAGCATTGTCCGCTGCCTCCCTCGGGCAGACGCTTGATGCTCTCCCGCCGGCTTGCCGCCTTCATCTGTTATCGGGGGGGGGGGGGGAACCAACCGAGAATCAGTCCTGGACAACACACGAGTGGAGGAAACATCATCTTCCCCCAAAGATAGTAGAGGAGCCTCTAGTATCTTTGCTTTCCCCTGCGACCTGATGAAGGAGCAGGTTGTATAACTGTGGAGTCCGTCCCCACTACCGAAGTTGTCGCGTTTGACTTACACAAATGGCGGCCGTGACGTTCCGTTATCTTCTACACGTCAGTCCATTGGGTCTATCTTGCTCTACTGTATACTCTTTGATTCACTCACAGTGAAGCAAAGAGCTAAACTCCCATGGTGAAGTGAGTGAGCAATGGTCAGACACAGATTTGATTCTTTATCCCCACCCTCCTAACTGCAGCTTCTCATCTGTTGATTGATCGAGCAGAGGCAGAATAATTTATTTCCTTCAGTAGATACTACTAGACAGCCTCGTTAGACAACCTTCTACAATCCCAGGACATGATTGTACATTTGATTTGCACCTCGCCTCGATGAATCTGCCGAGTTTGTTTTTTCCGCTGTTCTCATGTCTCTGTTTACTTCCCTCCTCACAGTGAACACGCTGACCATTGTGATCCTGTCCCGGGGAAAGTGCGGTCTCTGCACAGGTGTCACTCGCTACCTGATCGCCATGGCAACGGCCGATATACTGGTCATTATTGTCGACCTGATAATGAGGCAGATTTCCATTACTTACGGCTTATCATTTCAGTTCCTGTGGTATATCCCAGTGTGTAATATCCACGCCGTGTTGCTTTATGCTATCACCGACTGTTCTGTCTGGTTCACCGTCACCTTCACCTTTGATCGATTTGTGGCCATTTGTTGCCAGAAGCTGAAAACAAACTATTGCACCGAGAGAACGGCGGCTGTGGTTCTGGGGACAGTGACCGTGCTGAGCTGTTTAAAGAACACGTTCTGGTATTTTATGTTGAGCGGTGCATACTTGCTATTTAATTCCCCCTGGTTTTGTTGGGTTACAGAGAGTATTCGATTCTCACTGGCCTGGGGAATCGGGGAGTTGCTCCAGTATCTCATCACCCCCGCGATCCCATTTGTCCTCATTGTTGTGTTCAACACGTCGACCATCAGATACGTGTTAATGGCGAGCAGAGCCCGCAGGAGACTCCGGGGACCCAGCAGTGGGGAGAGAGGCAGTGACCGGGAGATGGAGAGCCGCAGGAAATCCCTCATTTTACTGTTGGTCATCTCGGGGAATTTCATCGTGTTGTGGGCGCTCCATACGATAAATTCTGTGGGGTTAAAACTGGGTGGATTAATTGCTGGCCTGGATTATCCAACAGGCGCCATTAGCGAACTGAGCTACATGTTGCAGATCCTGAGCTGCTGCACAAACACTGCTCTTTACGCCGTCACCCAGACTAAGTTCAGGCAGCAGTTCAAACAAGTGGTGAAATCGCCCTTTTCTCTGATTGTAAAATGCATTCAGCGCCGCGGGGTCTAGGAATCCGTGCCCTCTTCATCCCATCTGCTCATCCTCCCCCGTCACTCCCCGACACGCTGAGGATCCTGTGACCTGGTCCACAGAGGACATTTGTGACCCTGGTGTGTCCTCCGATTCTGCCACGAAGATCTCTTATTCTGCCCCACCAAACAGCGCCACTAAACAGCTCGCTGCCCCACCAAACCGTTCGCTGCCTCACCAAACTGCCCCACCAAACTGCCCCACGAAACCGCTCGCTGCCCCAGCCACTGCCGGCGCAGAGCTACGATTCACCGCAGGGTGAGCGGTCTGTTTGCCCGTCTAACCCTAACCCTATGTTGAGCCGGATTACGCCGGCGCTGCTGTCACACGGACTCAGTTCCGTCTCTTCACAGACACGCTCCACAAACATGGTCAGACCAGTGAATGCCCAATGGTAAATCACGTTGCCTTCTTTCCAAATGAGAATCTCAGCACCTTATTGCGTTATATCAAGCGCTCAGTCATTCGGTCTGTGCCCCAATGCGACTGAACTCCATCCAAATATCCTCAAAGCCGATACGGAGTGGAATCCACGAGGTCAAAAACAGGAGCAGATTCGGATGTAGTCGTTCATTGCCAGTGTCAGCTCACAATAACAGAAAAAATATTCTCCCTGATTAGTTTACGGACAATATCCCCACCACGTGCGTCCGACTGAACTCCTGTCTTATTCTCTCACTCTTGCTGCTGAAGGCACACATCCCGTGGATGCCTTAGCTGGGAGTTACGTCCTGATGCTGTGTCTACGTCCGCTTTCTCGGGTGATCAGATTTCCCTCGACTTACCATAAGGCGTATGATACAATGGTCTGTTCTATCCACCATGTCCGTGTGGAATATATATATCTCTGAACTTCATTTCAACTACATCGCACCTGTGCCAGTGTGGTAGTGTGTGCCGGGAGTGGGGTTGTGTGCGTGTTTGTGTGTGGGAGGTGGGGGTGGAATGGGTATGGGCGTGTGGTGGCTGTGGCAGTGTGTGTGTGTGCGTGCGTGTGTGTATGTGTGTGTGTGTGTGTGTATGTGTGTGTGTGTGTGTGTGTGCGTGTGTGTGTGTGTGTGTGTGTGTGTGTGTGTGTGGTGTGTGTGTGTGTGTGTGGTGTGTGTGTGTGTGAGCGTGTGTGTGTGTGTGGTGTGTGTGTGTGTGTGTGTGTGTGTGGTGTGTGTGTTGTGTGTGTGTGTGTGTGTATGTGTGTGTATGCGTGTGTGGGTGTGTGTGTATTCGTGCGTGTGTGCGTGGGTGTGTGTATGCGTGTGTGTGTGCTTGTGTGTGTTTGTGTGTGGGGGGTGGAATGGGTATGGGCGTGTGGTGGGTGTGGCATTGTGTGTGTGTGTGTGGGTGTGAGTGCGGTGGATGAGGGATAGAGTGTGTGTGTGTGGGGGGGGTAGTGTGTGTGTGTGTGGGGGTGGAATAGGTATATGTGTTTGGTGTCGGTCATGCATGTGGGATTATGTGTGTGTGAAGTGAGTGTGTGTGGTGTGGGCAGTGTATGGGGTGGGGTTGTGGTATGTGTGGGCTGGCGAGTCTGTGCAATTACCTCACCTGCATATCTCCTTTAAACACGACTTCACTTTAAAGCTAAAAGATCTCTAGATCTTGACATTTACACTCTGGAAAAGATTTCGTCTGTGTGACCTATCTATGTGCTTCGTTATTTTATATTTTGCTATCAGTTCTTCCTCAGCTGCTGAAGTTCCAGCGATAACTATCCAAGTTTGGTCAACCTTGCCTTGTACCTAATGCTGACTAATAGTAAGATTAAACGAGAATTTACCAGTTTGAAGTTTGAACTGTATTTTATGAGGAGTTACGATGAGGGATTACGTCAAGTGCCCGCTCATCACGCATGCGGTGTGGAATCATCAAAGCAGCGGTGTGGAATTACAGATAGACACAGTTATTGAAGTAAACATAGTAAAGAAAAGGAGACATCAGTTTCTCAGTTTGACCCATATAATTGAGGGTGGGAGCGGAGGGCACGTAATCCCTCATCGTAACTCCTCATAAAATACAGATCAAACTTCAAACTGGTAAATTCTCGTTTAATCTTACTATTTTACTTCGGAGTCACGTGAGTGACTACGTGAAGATTTTAAAGCTCTTGAATCTGTTTCTAGAAAAACACAATGGTATTTTTTAACAATGACAACAAAGAAATTAAATTGCTTCCCTGGGATTAAATTAAATATTTGCAGTCTGTAAAAAAAATTCTGCCAATAAAGCAGGTTTTGCCAACGCATTTATAAAATTTCTGAACGGACTTTCTTCCGACCATCCTGCTGTAGCCAGGATGTGGTCTATAGGCACGTCCATTCTTTTGGCTGTCGACGTGGATGCTGCCCTGATGGAGTGAGATTTGTACATATTAGTGTTTATCCCAGCAGCTATTTGCACCTGCTTGAGCCATCTCGAAATGGTTTGGCTCGTCACCCGACCATAGGTTTTTTATGACTGACCCACAAGGATTTTCCTCTCCCTCGAATTATTTTGGTTGTGTCTACGCTGGACAGTAGGTGGGCCATGGCACATATCAGTGGTTCTGGCGGGTAAGCCCGGAATTCCACGACTGGATTAGGTGTTCCTGGTCTGCTGTGTATGATCAGTCCCTGGATAACGACAGAGATCTGGTCTGGAGCTGTGAGCATGCTGTCCAGTCGCAATAGGTGTAGTGACTGGACCCTCTGTGCAGATACAAGTGCCATCAACATGAGTGTTTTGAGCATAGATTGTTCCAGGTTGATGGATCTGGCTGATGGCCACCCCCTGAGCTATGTCAGGACCACACTGACATCCCATGTATGGGTGTACCTTGGTCTAGGGTGTTAGAGTTGTAAATACCCTTCATTAGTTTGCCCATCAGCGGGTGGGACCCCATGGCCTGTTGTCCGGTAGTTGGTTTTAAATATACAGGAAGGGCACTTCTAGCTGTGTTGATGGCTCTGTAGCTGAGTTCTTCATCGTGGTGAAGGTTCGCCAGAAAAATCCAGTACGTTGGTGGTTGTAGCGGTTGAGTAGGTGGTCCCTGTATCCAAGCAGTACTTCTCCCATTTGTTGATGCTGTTTTTTAGTGGATGTTCGGAGGGATGCTGACATGGTGTCGACGGTTTGTTCTGATAATCTCAGTCCCAGAAGTGGTTTGTGCAGAATCTGCCACTCAGGAGTTTGATTTTTTCATGGCACGGGTGGCTTGTGCTCGACACTGGGTGTTAATAACTCTGGGTCACTGGAGAATACCATCCTAGTTTCATCAACCATGTCATGGACTATTGGGAACAATGGCTGCGTAGGGCATTGGGGTACTATCAAAATACCTGAAGCAGAGTCCATTTGTATTGTGCGTAGTACCCGACTGATGAGGCAGAAGGGATGAAATGCATAGAAGAAGAATTTCCCCAACCCAGCGCGAACGGATCTACCGCTGCTGCCTCAGGGTTTGGTTCCCAAGCGACATAGATGGGTACCTGGCGATTTAGCCTTGATGGAACTAAATCGATATCTGGCGTGCCATATTGCTTGATAACCTTTGCAAATTTCATTCCGGTGGCGACATGTTTTGTTAGCAGTCGCAAATTTTCTAGCTCCGCTGAAAAAATCGCGATTTTTCGCTTTAAAATCGGGTCTGGAGGTCGGGACCGTTTTTAAAAACTTACCGGAGTCTCATGTCGCGGTGCTGATTACGTCATCAGTAAGCGCCGTGCTTTGAACGGAGGGAAAGGCATTTTAAATGAAAAGTACGTCTCCAGGTCAGAGCCCACAGAGGAAAGTCACAAAACAACTGCTGAAGACTCTGGAACATCAATAAACTGCAACACTGACCTCTGGAGTGGTCTCTGGAATGGCTACACGATCTAAGACTGAGATGACCACAAAAGAGAAAACCGAAATGGAGGAGTTAAAGAACTCGGCAAGAGATTTGAAAAATGATTTGAAAGCTGGAAACTTAAATTTGATTGCCGGTAATGAAAAAATACTTGCGGGCATTGGTGCTCTGCAAAAAAAAGTTGATGATGTGCAAGAAGAATTAACGGGGAAAATTAATAAGGTGGCAGAAGAGACCACAAAGATGTTTGAGGCTGTGCATGAAACTGTTTCTGCAAATGTAACTGCAGTGAAATATATGAAAGCTGTTGTGGAAGAGATGGCTGGAGAGATGCAGACGATGACGTTAGAAATAGACAGCCTCAAGAGCCAACTTACAAAAGTTTCTGATAAATATGTTGACCTAGAAGCTCGCTCAAGACGTCAAAATATACGAATACGTGGAGTAAAAGAGGGAGCTGAGGGGGACAATGCTCGTGAGTACACTGATAACCTAATCAAACACGTGCTCAATCTACCTGAGGCACCTGTAATTGAAGAAGCACATCGACTACCCAGATTTAAACCAAGATCTCAAGGAGAACATGCCTACCCACGACAGATCATAATCAAACTTCGGGATATCCCAACAATGGAAGCGCTGATGAAAAAGATCAAATACGGAGAGAAGATGATGTACAGAAATGATTCTATTAAACTTCTACGGGACTACCCTTACGAGATTGTGCAAAAGAGAAGAAAGTTCTCACAGACCAGAGAAGCTCTTTACGGTGTCAAGGGTGTCATATGTGGAGTGTATTATCCGGCCAGAATGCGTATTACTTTCATGGGAATCTCAAAAACATTCATTAACTCGGTAGAATCTCTTAAATACGCTCAAGAAATCGTGGCCAAGACAGCAACAATTGAAGATTGATCACCAAGACGTCATGAACAAATTAATTTGCTTATTACCCCAACAAGAATATCACAAGAAAAGTGAAATAAGTGAACAACACCAATCTTTAAAAATTACTACACGCAACAGATTTTCCACGAGACGTGTCTAGACATTATTATCTCCCCTTGAACATTGCGGAATCTAACTCAAGGACATTCTGTGCTCAAATGAGGAAATACTAATAACATGGGAGTGACGATCTGAGCTGAGAGCGAAAAACATAACATGGCTTATATAGTTTTACAAAATATTGAGAATTAATAAGAATTAATAATTAACAATACTAATATAGAAATAGCAACTGAAACTGATAAAAATGTGTTGCCTGCTTTATAACGCAGACAACCGTAATCACATACGTTCCGCAGCTCGAGTGGGGAGGGGAGGAGACTCAGGCACCTGGCATAATTCCAGGAGCCTGACTTCGGTTAACCCTTTCAGCGAACAGCTCACTTTTAACAATACTAAAACCAATTACAAATAGTTAAGAGATAAAGAGTGAGGAATATATGTAACTGAATACATGATTAGATTTGATAAGTCGGAATGACACATATATACATACTGCAACTGGGTGAAATAGAACTGATTTGGAAACGGTACCGACCCCCTAGGTTTTGGGTAATAAAGGCAGCGGGGCTAACCTTATAACATCTACGCCGGAAGCGATATCGATGTCGTACCCCACAGACGAGTGGGCCACTCACTACGGTGTCCGAAACTCAGACACCGTAAATTTTTTTGAAATACTTTTTTTTAAATCACAATATGTCACATCTATGTGTTTTTTTCAAGGACAATCGCAGAGGGGAACTACCAAGGAAGTCTATAATATAAATGCTCCCAAAATAACCAGAGTCCTGAGGTATGAATGCACCATAATAAATAAGGTAATCAAAATAGGTAAAAATGTATGACGACAATCAAAAGAATATGGGAGGAATCACACTATGCAGTTGGAATATAAGGGGTATTAATGAACCTATTAAAAGGGGCAAGATACTAGCTCAGTTGAAATCATACAACACGGATATTTCGTTTCTTCAAGAAACGCATCTTAAACATCAAGATCAGACGAGACTGAGGGCGAATTGGATAGGCCAAACATTTCACTCTTCATTCACTTCCAAATCTAGAGGTACTGCTATCATTATTCGTAAAGGAATTCCATTTAAATCAAAGAATATTATTTCAGATAAGGAAGGGAAATACCTTATAGTAGCAGGAGAGATCAATAATATGCCAATTACGCTGGTAAACATATATGCGCCCAATTTTGATAACCCTCAATTTTTTAATAAAATTCTGAATATAATTGCAGAATTTAATTATCAAAATGTTATAATTGGAGGAGACTTTAACTGTGTTTTAGACCCTTATCTAGATAAATCGATGCAAAAACAAAAAGGTAATATGAAATCTAAAACCAGTGAACTTTTACATACATATATGGAAAACACAAATATAGTAGATGTGTGGAGGATTGCAAACCCGACGGGAAGGGATTATTCGTTTTATTCAACGGTGCATAAAACATACTCACGGATAGACTATTTTCTTGTGGATACAAAATTAATTCCGCACACTATGAACCCTAAATACCACACTAATGCGATCTCAGACCACTCTCCGTTAACTTTTATTTTAAAACTAGAAGGAATGTCTATGAATAAATCGTTCTGGAGGTTTAACTCGCAAATTTTAAAAGACCCACAAGGGAGTATATATCTAAAAAAACAGATGGACCTATTTTTTGAGATAAATGATACACCAGATATATCCCCCACGCTATTATGGTAATCCTTCAAAGCATTTATTAGAGGAGTCATTATTTCATTTCAAGCTTATCAAAATAAAAAGAATAAGAATGAACAAAGACATTTAGAAGAACAAATAAAACAATTAGATACAGATAATGCTAAAGATCCAACTATGGATAAACATAATAAAATCCTACTATTGAAATTCAAGCTAAATAAATTACTGTCAGAGAAAGTTATAACATTATTTCAAATCACAAAACAAGAACACTTCGAATTCGGGGATAAACCCCACAAACTTCTAGCACGCCAACTGAAAAAACGCGGAAAAGAGAATGCAATATTAAAGATTAAATCAGACAGAGGGGAATTATTAACATTACCCAAGGATATCAATAAAAGATTTGCTCAATTTTACCAGAATCTATACACATCTAAAACGTTAATAGACAATAATAAAATTTCAGAATTTCTAGATAACTGTAACCTACCACAATTAGAACTGAGGGAACAAGAGGAACTGGGAGCACAAATTACTTCTAAGGAGATAGAAGACACAATAAAAACACTAAAGAATGGAAAAACACCAGGACCAGACGGATTCAGTAATGAATTTTATAAATCTTTTTATGACATAGTTACTCCACGATTACAGAAAATGTATACATATGCTTTTAAAGAGCAAAGCTTACCTGAAACACTAGCAGAATCAACGATCATATTAATACTTAAAAAAGATAAAAAATATAGAAGAACCAGGTTCATATAGAGCTATTGCTTTGTTAAATACGGATCAAAAAATAATAGCGAAAACACTAGCCAGTAGACTAAGCAGGTATGTTAGTAGACTAATAAATGAGGATCAAACAGGATTTATACCTAAGAGACATTCATTCAATAACTTGAGACGTTTGCTTAACATAATGCACTCACATAAATCTCATGACCAAGAGTTAGCTATCATCTCACTGGACGCAGAAAAAGCGTTTGATCAAGTAGAATGGGATTATATGATTAAAGTATTGCAAAAATTCCAATTGGGAGAGAACTTAATTGCATGGATAAAACTATTATATAACAAACCTACGGCTAGAATACTAACTAATAATATATTATCCTCGAAATTTGAACTATCAAGGGGCAATAGACAAGGTTGTTCATTATCTCCGCTGTTATTTGCTTTGGTAATTGAACCCCTTGCTGAAAAAATAAGAACACACCTGGATATTTACGGTTATAATACAAAATATTCAAATAACAAAATATCCCTATATGCCGATGATGTACTACTGTACATCACAAAACCACAAATTAGTATACCGAATATATTAAATTTAATTGAGGACTTTGGATCCTTCTCAGGATATAGAATAAATTGGAACAAAAGTGAAATTATGTCGATAAATCCAAAAGACTCAAAACACCTCAGTAAATTCCCCTTTAAAATAGCTACAGAAAAATTCAAATATTTGGGAATTGGAATTACCAGGATATGTTTAAAGCCAATTATAATCCCTTACTTAAGAAATTAAATAATTTGATTAAATTCTGGAAAACACTTCCGATGTCCTTAATAGGCAGAATAAACGCTATAAAAATGATTTTCTTACCACAAATTCTATACCTATTTCAATCAATACCTATATATCTCCCAAAAAAGTTTTTCAAAAAATTGGACTCAGACATTACAAATTTCATATGGGATTATAAATCCCATAGAATACAAAGAACACACCTTAATAAACGAAAAGATTGGGGGGGTCTAGCGCTCCCTAACTTTATGTATTATAATTGGGCAGTAAATATTAAAAATATGATTCACCTGCTGGACAATTCTGCCCAGCAGGCGGACTGGATTGTAATGGAAAAAGGGGACTGCTCCCCGAGTAATATAGGAGCGATTATCCTCTCACCAATAAATTTGAATAATAAAAATTATAATAAAAACCCAATTATACATAGCACAATTAGAACATGGAAACAAATAAAACAGAATCTAAAATTAAGAAACCTATCTCTCTCAATACCAATAGTCAATAACCCATCGTTTAAACCATCAATCATAGACAAATCATTTATACAATGGGAAAGAATGGGAATCAAAACACTCGAAGATCTGTATGAAGTGGGAAAATTACTATCATTTCAACAACTACAAATGAAATATAATTTGAAAAATAACCAATATTTTAAATATCTTCAAATTCGTGATTATCTGAAAAAATACACAAAAGACTATAATAATATGCCTTCCGACTTACTGGATGAAGCAATGAAGACAAAGGCGGAATCAGCTAATCTAATATCGTACTTATATAATATCATTTTAAACATAGAAATACCCACAACAGATGGAATTAGAAGAGACTGGGAACAAGAATTAGCTATAAAAATTTCAAAAGAGAGCTGGGATAATCATTTACTACAGGTGCATAAATGCTCGATCAATGTACGACATACGCTTATCCAATTCAAAACATTACATAGACTATATTATTCAAAAACTAAATTAAATAAAATCTTTCCTAATGTTTCACCAATCTGTGATAAATGTCTGTGTCAAGAAGCTACCATAGCGCATTCTTTTGTTTTTTGTACAAAAATCCAAAAATTCTGGCATTGAATATTTGATATTTTTTCAAAATTAATTAAAATAAAACTGGTACCAAAACCAGAATGGATCATTTTTGGGATATCGGAAGGTATCCCTGAATTAAACGTGTATGAGAAGAATTTACTCAATTACGGGCTAATAATGGGAAAAAAGCTCATACTTAAATTCTGGAAAAATGCGCCCACACCAACAATAAAAATGTGGACATCAAACATGTTTGAAACATTACATCTGGAAGAGATGAGATTCCTCTTAGCAGGTAAAGCAAACCAATTCCAAAAGACGTGGTCTACGTTTATGGACCTATTACAAGCATGAGGTGCAATAGTAATTTTAAAAATAAATAAATAAATTCATGGTATCAGGACCTGGCAATGGGAGGTAAAACAACAAAACAGACTTGGTTGGTAGTCTTTCTGCGGAGTTTAATGTTATAATAGAGCGATTGTCCTTACTTTCTTTTTCTTTCTTTTCTAGGGTCTACTTTCTTACTTCACTTCCTTCTCTAACTTCTTTTCTAAGGGGCTTTCTTTTCCCAACACTCTCTTGCACTTAACGACTCTTGCGCACTTTCTTTACTTTCCTTACTTCTATCTTTTTCTTAAAGCTCAAAAAAAAATGAAGCGGTACAAAAAATGTATTAATATATATGTGTTGTGTGCCAGATGGATAAAACTATTGTGCCAGACGGACGTCTGCCTGGGGTGGGATGCAGACCGCGGTCAGGATAACGGAGGTGAGAAGGGGTTCGGCCCGAAACGTCACCTATTTCCTTCGCTCCATAGATGCTGCTGCACCCGTTAAGTTTCTCCAGCATTTTTGTGTACTTGCAACCTTGGAATGTGTTGTTGCTCCTGATAGGTGCATTCAATTTAATTAAAGATACATTTTGCACCTGGTGTTAGAAAGATGTTCTCTGCATTATCAGTATGTTTTAATTTTGGAAGAAATTGCTGATTAAAAGACAAAGCTACAGCTACTAGTAGAGACTTGTTCGACTAATTTAAAGACTTGGCAATCTGCCACAACCTCTTTAAAATCATGAATTTAGAAGAAGATGAAGGCAGAGCGATGCCAGAAGAACCACGTGGTGGTGAAGAAAGACCCAGACAACTTGAAGAAACAGATATTTCACATGTTTGAGGGAAACCGAGAAAGAGAGTAATGAATTATGGTTGCAGGTGACCAGATTAATGGATATATAGAAAAAAACTAATGGAATCAGAACAGAACGTGATCAAGGTGAAATCTAATATGAACCAACTATGGAACGTCTACCAGGAGGTTGGCAAGAAACAGAATGTACTGCTGTGTTCAATGCTGTCTTGGGAAGAACGCAGAAGACATACCTAGTGGGACGAAGACACGAAGAAGATATTCAATTGTTTCAAGAAAAAGGCAGAGAAGTGGTTATCTGAAATGATGTCACAAGTGACGAGCTTTGTAGCTGGAAGTGCGAAGCAACAAGGTGCCAGAATGGAAGATGAATTTAGACGAGGAGATAGTATCTCGAATGTATCTTCACGAAGATCAGGCCGCAGATCTGGTTGCTCAGTCAGTTGGGTTTAGAGGGCGTCTGTCAATTGGGAGCAAAAGCAGATATAGCTGTGCTCTCAATAGAAGCGGATGCCATGAAGAAAAAACATGAGATCGTGCGAGAGATGAGGCGATGTCAAGAAGAGATGGTGTTACAGCTTGAAGAGAGAACACATAAGATGGCACGACAGCAAGAAGATATGTCGTTACAGCTAGAAGAGAGATCACATAAGATGGCACGACGTCAAGAAGAGATGGTGTTACAGCTAGAAGAGAGAACACAGGTTGGCGGCCTCCAACCTGCGACCGACCTCGAGGGTCCGGAGGTAGAGCCAGCCAGGACTCACCAACGCGAGGCTGGCCGACTTCGAGCTGTGGCGACGTCCGGGTAGCGGCACGACTCGGCGCTCCGGTGAGGAGCTGAGACACTCCTGTGCGGCCGGCACGGCTACCGGCTGGAAGGTGCTCCCGTGTGAGCAGCCCGGTGCGGGGCTGAGACGCTGCCTTGTGGGCAGCCCGGTGCGGAGCGGAGACGGCGGCTGAGGCGGCGTTCTGGCGGCGGCGACCTGGATCCGGGGCTCGGCCGCGGGCCAATGGAGGACACAACAGCTGCGGGCAGCTTCGACCATCCCCCGGGCCGCGGAGCTTGAACCGGCCCGTTCGCGGAGCTCGGTTGAGCCGCGGGACTGACTTACCATCGCCCGGTGGGGTATCGCCTCGGCGCAGAGGGAGAAGAGGAGGGAAGAGACAGTAACTCTAAGACTTTTTGCCTCCATCACAGTGAGGAGGTGTTTGGTGAACTCACTGTGGTGGATGGATAATTTGTGTTTATTGTGTTTTGTTATTATTACATGTATGGCTGCAGGCAACAGCATTTCGTTCAGACCGAAAGGTCTGAATGACAAATAAAGGATTCAATTCAATTCAATTCAATTCAATTCAATTCAATTCAATTCAATTCAATTCAATTCAATTCAATTCAATTCAATTCAATTCAACATAAGATGTCACGACAGCAAGAAGAGATGGCGTTACAGCTAGAAGAGAGAACACATAAGATGGCACGACAGCAAGAAGAGATGAAACGAGAGATAAAACGACAAGAGGAACAGACGATGCGACAGCAGGGACAATTGGAATTAGCCACAAAGATGGCGGTGGCCAAAGCCAGCGAGGATATACTGGAAAGTGAGGGGTCAAAATGCAGCTCTATATCGTCGAGGACGATGAGCTCTGGACCAAGAAGAAAAACAGCTCTAAATGAATTGGCAGTTGGATCAATTCCACAGTCGAGGACCACCGGATTTCTAGGCTTTGAAAACAAATTGGCAGAATACGATGGGTAAAACATCATCTCAGCAAATGAGTGCTAGATCAAAACCAACGCCTGTGGATGCTCGAGACAAACCAGCCGTGGTGAGGCCTGGCGCACAGGCTCGAGCAAGCCCGTTTGAATCACAAAGGCCTGTTTATGAACAGTTGGAGTCAAGAGAAGGGAATCAGGTTGGTTTATTGGTACTGTTGAATAGGCAAACTGAATTCAACGAGATTATAGCTCAACAAAATACCTCTCTCATTCTACCACCAGTAGAAATTCCTACGTATGGTGGAGATTCTTTGGAGTATGAAACTTTCGTAGGGACACTAAAGGAGGTGTTATAGACGAAAGTTAAGGATGAAAAAGAGCACTTATGATTTCTGGTGAAGTACACGTGGAAGTCTGAAGGTGCTTGTAGAAAGTTGTCGGATGGAGCCAGGCAGCCAGGTATATAAAAAGGCATGAAGATTACGTGAAAAACGTTTTGGTGATGAACAGAGGATTCCGAACGCATATATGGAGAAGGCCCATGCTTGGAAAGAAATCAAACCAGAAGATGGGGAAAAATTGAGTGATTATGCAATATTTCTGAGAGAATAGTGCAGCTCGATGATTAACAAGTTGCCCAGAAGAATGAGAGACAAGTGGAGAGATAGGGCAGGTGAAATACGAGATAAGAGCAAACAAGTAGCCAGGCTACCAGACCTGGTGGATTTTTTAGAAAGAGAAGTATGGTACATGTTAGACTCATACCACTGAACTATTGAAGATCGCAGACTACTTGCAACTTATACACGTTCTACTTTTACCGAAACTAAACAAAGAACAGGGCCTAAGAAATGCAATAAAGGATGCACCAACTATTAAGAAGGGATTTTGTCCGTTTTGTGATGAAGTGGGCCACACCATAAATGGTGTCGTAAATTTAAAGATAATAAATATGAAGAAAATATGTACTTTTTAAAAAGGAGTGGAATCTGCTATGTATGTCTAAAGAAGGGGCATGTGATAAAAAACTGTAAGTGCCCAATAATTTGTGTCAACTGCAAGCAGAATCATCCTGATGTTCTTCACCCTGTAAAGAAAAAGCCGGACCATACAGAGCAGGGGGAGTCAGCTGCTATTAATGCTGTCACCTCGCCTCAAGTAACTGCTCACACTGGGGCCGAGATTGAAGCTTGCATTTTCTCTATCTTACCAGTACAAGTGAGAAATAGGGAAACAAATGTAGTGTTGCAAACATATGCGTTTCTGGACCATGGAAGTTCAGCTACTTTTTGTACAGAGAATTTGATGAGAATGCTGGACATTACTGGAGAGAATGTTAAAATTCAAATGCCTACATGAATAAAGAGAAAGAGTGACCTAGTCATTACATTACAACTATGGATATATCCAGTTTGGATCAAGATCATTTTATTCCAATTTCAGAAGTTTTTACACACGGAACTATGCCTGTTGGTCATCAGAATGTACCCAGATGTGAAGACTTAAAGCAATGGCCTTACCTGAAGGATGTCAAAATATCAAAGATAAATTCTGATATTGACTTGCTTATTTGAACGAATGCTCTGAGAGCATTAGAACCTGTACAGATTGTTAGGAGCCAAGGGGATGGATCGTATGCTGTGAAGACCCTACTAGAATGGGTTATCTATGGCTCCTTGAGCAAGAATAAGGGAAATAGTAGCCAGATGACCTGCCATGCTGTTGCTGTTAACCAAATATCTACATGTCAATTGGAAAAAGCTGTTAATGAAGCAATATAATCATGATTTCAATGAAAGTACCAGCAAAGAATCTGAAGAAATGTCCAGAGAAGAACAAAAATTCTTGGATATTATGAACTATTCAGTTAAGATGATCAATTGACATATGTTTAGATTTACCTTTCAAACAAGAAAGTATTAGTTTACCGAATAATCTTCATATTGCAGAACAGCATATCCAGAATTTGAAACGTAAGTTTGTTAAGAACACGAAATATCAAGAGGAATATACATCCTTCTTACAGGATATGATTAATAATGATTATGCCAAAAAGGTACCAACGAATCAATTATATAGAGGTGATGGAGAGCTCTGGTATATTCCGCACCATGGGGGGCATCACTCAAAGAAAGGGACATTGAGGGTGGTATTAGACTGTGCTGCAGTCTTTAAAGGTATATCGATTAACAATGAACTACGACAAGGTACAGATCTTACCAACTCACTCATTGGGGTTCTCATCAAATTTAGGCAAGAACGGATTGCGTTAATGGCTGACATCAGATCAATGTTTCATCAAGTGAAGTGGCCGGTAAACATATTGATTACCTGCAATTCTTATTGTGGGCTGAAGGGGATGTGCAGCAAGCACTTGTTGATTGGAGATGGAGAGATGTTAGCACAAATGAAAATCCTGTGGACGAAGCCTCTAGAGGACTAACAGCAAATTACTTTCTAAATACCAGGAGATGTATCAATGGGCGCAAGTTTCTTTGTGAACCACACAGAGAATGGCCAAAGCTTGAACTTGGATTTGAAATCTCTGTAAATGATCCAGAAATTAAACAAAATATTTCTGTGAATGTGATTGCTAAAGACTCATATGACACGTGAACAATTGAATGACCCACTTTTCATTGTGGAATAAATTGATAACTTCAGTAGCCTGGTTTCTTAAAATAAAAACAAGATTATTGTTGGTGGCTCTGGAAAGGAGACACAAATACAGAGAGTATCCTGGGAGAGAATCCTGATAAACGAAAAGGAGAGATTGAAGGCCAGATGGAAGTTTTTGTAGCTTCATATGGCGTACATGGTTTACGTCTTGTTGATCTCCTCAAAGCGGAAAATGCCATCAGCTCGTTCTGTCAAAGACAGAAATACAAAGAAGAAATATTAACTTTGGAAGCTGGAGGACAGGGGGTAAAAAGAAACAGTCAATTGTACAAGCTTGACCAAGTCTGGCAGGATGGTCTTCTGCGGATGGGTGGTCAACTAAACAAATTGGCAATGCCCGAAAACACTAAACGTCCTATTATTCTCTCAAAGTACTTTTACATAACGGCATTATTATTACGACATATTCATATACAAGTTGGACATGGAGGAAGAAATTATATGTTATCCCAACTTGGTAAAAAATATTGGGCTATCGCGGCTGACCTTACAGCATCACGAGGTTCTTGGTTGATGGGAAGAATACTAGAAATCATAGAAACATAGAAAATAGGTACATGAGTAGGCTATTCGGCCCTTCGAGCCTGCACCACCATTCAATATGATCATGGCTGACGATCCAACTCAGTATCCTGTACCTGCCTTCTCTCCATACCCTCTGATCCCTTTAGCCCCAAGGGCCACATCTAACTCCCTCTTAAATATAGCCAATGAACTGCGGCCTCAACTACCTTATGTGGCAGATAATTCCACAGATTCACCACTCTGTGTGTGAAAGAAGTTTTCCTCATCTCGGTCCTAAAATATTTCCCCCTTATCCTTAAACTGTGACCCCTTGTTCTGGACTTCCCCAACATCGGGAATAATCTTCCTGCATCTAGCCTGTCAAACCCCGTAAGAATGTTGTAAGTTTCTATAAGATCCCCCCTCAATCTTCCAAATTCTAGCGAGTACAAGCCGAGTCTATCCAGTCTTTCTTCATATGAATGTCCTGACATCCCAGGAATCAGTCTGGTGTTCAGTCATGCCTGATGTTCGGGGCTTGGTGCGTATGATACGTCTTAAAGCAAAAATCAATGTTGTAATAAGACCAATAACCAAGTTGTGATTGCTTCTAGAAGGTGAAGATGAAGATGGAAGAGTCGATGAAGAGCAACGATTGCACGTTATTTTTTCCTCGTTATTATCGTGTTTTGTACCCCTGCCTGCCACGCGTTAGATCAGCGTTCAATTCCCCCACAAGGAACCACAGGGTTTAATTCCCTGACCTTTTGCTTTTGATATATGTATAGCCTTTATGGCCACTTTTTTAATGTTGTTAGTAATTTCCTCGTTAGATACTCGGACCAATTAGGGGCCGGTGTGAAGTGGCCATTTGGCCTGTTTTGCATGTCACCGGTGATGGCATGTCCCTTTAAAGTTTAGACTACCCGTTACATTGTGGGTGGGTTTATGACGTGTTTATGGGCATGTTTGGAGTTTAGATGCTTGCGCCGAAGTTTAGTTTTTAGATTAATTTGGAAAGACGATGGAGAATGTCAATCCTTCGACCATGTCAATGTTACGGAGACACTGGGAGTTTTGTAATGTTTAAAGTTGCAAGTTGGAATTCAAGGAAGTTTGCAAAAATGGGTCGGAAGAAATGTGGATGTATCTTGCTGTTTACCATTAAAAATAAAGCATTTATTCAACAAAAAAGTGTGTGTTGAAGTTTGATGAGTAAAGAACCTCTGAATGTCTCTGAGGAAGCTTACATGCGTATAGAAGATATTCCCCTTATCCATTCTCATCCAAATGGTGGCTAGAGAATATGTTTCTCAAAACATAAGAAAAATCTGCCGCTGCACCGATTTTGGGGGAGTCCAAAACCAGGGGCCACCGTTTAAGAATAATTAGTAAACCATTTAGAATGGAGATGAGGAAACACTTTTTCTCACAGCGAGTTGTGAGTCTGTGGAATTATCTGCCTCAGAGGGCGGTGGAGGCAGGTTCTCTGGATGCTTTCTAGAGAGAGCTAGATAGGACTCTTAGAGATGGCGGAGTCAGGGGATATGGGGAGAAGGCAGGAACGGGTTACTGATTGGGAATGATCAGCAATGATCACATTGAATGGCGGTGCTAGCTTGAAGGGCCCAATGGCCTACTCCTGCGCCTATTTTCTATTGTCTATTGTAGGATAACAAAGTAGTCAAAGTGCTTACAATACATTCGGCATTTCTGATCCGTTTAAATTTGGATAATGACATGACGTTGCATTTGGCTCCAGTATCGATCTTTGCAACAGTAATGGTGTTGTTGAAATGAAGTGAAACTTCAGGGTTGAGTTGCTTGTTAGTGGAAGCAACCAAGGAGTTTATGTTATGGCTGCTATTTTCATGCTCAGGGAGTAGAGCTGGAGGTGGCGCTGCTAGTTCTGGGTTCTGCTATCAGCAGCTTCATGTTTTAACCAGTGTACAGACTGCCTTGGGCGTGATCGGATTCCACAAGTACGCCAACATTTTGAGAAATTATTTCTTCTTTTGCAAAAATGGCATATTTTTCCTAGAGCAAAGCAACATTTGCAGTCTGCAGGGTGCGAGCCGCCACAGTTAGAACACTTTCCAATAATCTTTGAGATTGTCGAGATGATGAGTGGGGTTGTGAGCGCTGGTTACGGTAGGAAGTGTTGGTAGCATCAACATGGTATGAGGAATGCGGTCCGGGTCCCAATGACCTGGTGTGAGAGGTCGTCATCTCATTAATACGACAAGCATGTTCAGCTCGGGCAAGTATCAGTTCATAATCACAAAGTAATTCAGCGCATACTTTATCACTGAGAATTCCACCCATAGTCTGTGGGCCGAGCATCAAAAATGTGTATAGAAATCAATTTTTGTGACCCAAGTCACCAAACTATATGACATTTTCCACAGATTTAGATGAAATATAATTGAGAAGGAAGTCATAAATCGTCATTGACAAAAGTTGCACATTAATTAATTAAACTTATTAGAAAATGAGATTGGGAAAATAAGCGCCTTCTAGTGGCCAATGCACACATTACACCATGGGCAGCTTATTTCCGTGTTGCAGTCCATTTAAACTATATATTATTATATCTATATTTACATATAAATATATAACGTAAATATGACTGTAATTATATATAATTAAGTATATTGATATCATATAAATAATATGATGAATATAATTTTGTGAGTGTGTTTTTTGACAAACAGTCACACACACTGTTGACCTGCCCCCGCAAAAAATATTTTGTGTGGAAGGGGAGGAGGAGGGTGGAGAGGGAGAGGGGGAGGAGGGGGGGGGCAGGAGAGGATGGGGGAGAGAGGTGAAGGGGGGGGGTGGAGGGGTTGGAGCGGGCGTGCATGAGTCGAGAGAAGAGAGAAGGGCAGAGAGAGAGAGAGAGGCTGGTACAACAAAAAACCTGGATAAACTCAGCGGGTGGCAGCAGCATCTATGGACCGAAGGAAAAAGGGCAACGTTTTGGCCGAAACCCCTTCTTCCGGGGGTTCGCTCCATAGGGCGGGGCCGCACCCGAGTAATTAACCATTTTTTTAGTCTACTTTTCCAGCAGTAGTTCCCTCTTAAAGTTGAATGGTAACAAAAGGAGGGAAGGGAAGAGTGTGGAGAGGGGGAGATGTGGATTGATGGGAGAGGTTGGGGGGCGATAGGGCAAGAGTGTGGGGTGGTGCTAAGCTATAAGGCATATTAAATGACCATTATCCACGTGTTGCACTGTGTCCGCTCGGCATTTGCTGAACCAAGAGACCAATGGAACAACTATCTCACCAGCGGGCTTGGGGCCTCACACAGGACTGAGAAGCCAGTTTAGTTTTGAAATTTTTGGGGGGGGGGGGAGGATTTGATTAAAAACGTGAACTTTAACACGTCGAAATGTAATGAGGAGCGGATACCTAGAAAGAAAAGTGAAATGTGTACCGAAATGGAAAAGATGCCGGCGATTCTGCGTCCGGTTTCGGAGTTGCAGAAAATCAAAGGAAGTAATGCGGCTGGAAACCGTACATGTAAATTGATCCGTTCCGATTGGTCGTCTGGGAGCGTCGGGCATCGCGATTGGACGTCTGCGAGCATCGGGCATTGTGGCATCGCATGGCGGGAACGAATCGAAAGGCAGAAAGGCAGCCGGACGCCAGCCGGACGGATGGGGCGAGAGTTTTAATATATAATAGATAGATAATAATACTCTGTTGTATCTCACAGTTTATATGTTGTCATTTTTAATATCCTGATGGGGGAGAGAGGAGATAGAGATGGGGGAGGGAGAGGGGAGGGAGAGAGGGGAGACGGGGGGG
>NW_022630366.1:0-21439 GCF_010909765.2 Amblyraja radiata
CACCCATCCCTCCCTCTCCTCCTCTCCACCCCCCTCTCCCTGTAGCCCCTCTCTCTGTGTCTCTGTATCTCTCTCTGTTAATGCCCCTTCTCTCTCTGCCCTCACTCTCTATCCCCGCCCCCCTCTCTAGATGTGACTGCAAGTTGGGGGCTATGCGTCATTAGATAGGGTGGTTATGGGGTAAAAGGAGCAAATTAATAATATTAATATAATATCAAGGGGGGTAATTGCCGTGAGTGTGGGGGGGGATAGTTAGTGTGTGTGACGCTGCTTGCTGCCCCCCCCCCCCACAATCGCACGTTGTGGGAACAGACCCAACGGGTCTGCACTTGGTCTAGTATATGATAAAGACATACTAATATACATCCTTCCTCTTAAATAATTAACTCCTAATAAAATAGATGTGATACTCACATGCAAAATACTATATGTACTACATAAAGTACATATAGTATGTGTAGGTAAGCTGGAGGGAAGTTCAAACATAACCCGGGTACTTTACGATGGGTTTATAGACGCGACCTGCACGCGTACGGTAGAGTCCTGCATTTTCTCCCGTCACCGGAGATGCGATCGGTGGTAGAATAGATGCAAGAGATTGAAACTGCATCCCCGGTGAAGAAACAGGATACCTTGTCAGGGGTGGATGCGGCATAGCCGTAGGCAAAACGACCGGATCAGGAGCGGATGGTAGTGATGGTTATGGTCGGGCCGATGCTGCTGGATGAGGATTAAATCCACCTCCAGTTTAAATTCCATTTGGAATATTTTGGAGGACCAAGAAACCAAGAACCAAGTACCAAGAAGTATACCTGTGCGGTCAGAGTAATACGGAGGTGGTGCTGATTCGTTCACAGGCAGGATGTGCTATCTATCTGTAGGTGCCACCATCGGCATTGACCAAATATGAGCGTGGTTCGGAAGCAGTTTCAGAAATTACACCAAGGCGGTCGTGACACTTGTCAGTTTGTAGAGGGATCGACCACCTGTGCCTTGGCTAGTGGTGGAAGTGGTCTGCTCTTCTTAGAAACATAGGAACATAGAAATTAGGTACAGGAGTAGGCCATTCGGCGCTTCGAGCCTGCACCGCCATTCAATATGATCATGGCTGATCATCCAACTCAGTATCCCGTACCTGCCTTCTCTCCATACCCTCTGACCCCCTTAGCCACAAGGGCCACATCTAACTCCCTCTTAAATATAGCCAATGAACTGGCCTCGACTACCCTCTGTGGCAGAGAGTTCCAGAGATTCACCACTCTCAGTGTGAAAAAAGTTCTTCTCATCTCGGTTTTAAAGGATTTCCCCCTTATCCTTAAGCTGTGACCCCTTGTCCTGGACTTCCCCAACATCGGGAGCAAACTTCCTGCATCTAGCCTGTCCAACCCCTTAAGAATTTTGAAAGTTTCTATAAGATCCCCTCTCAATCTCCTAAATTCTAGAGAGTATAAACCAAGTCTATCCAGTCTTTCTTCATAAGACAGTCCTGACATCCCAGGAATCAGTCTGGTGAACCTTCTCTGCACTCCCTCTATGGCAATAATGTCCTTCCTCAGATTTGGAGACCAAAACTGTACGCAATACTCCAGGTGTGGTCTCACCAAGACCCTGTACAACTGCAGTAGAACCTCCCTGCTCCTATACTCAAATCCTTTTGTTATGAAAGCTAACATACCATTCGCTTTCTTCACTGCCTGCTGCACCTGCATGCCCACTTTCAATGACTGGTGTACCATGACACCCAGGTCTCGCTGCATCTCCCCTTTTCCTAGTCGGCCACCATTTAGATAATAGTCTGCTTTCCTGTTTTTGCCACCAAAATGGATAACCTCACATTTATCCACATTATACTGCATCTGCCAAACATTTGCCCACTCACCCAGCCTATCCAAGTCACCTTGCAGTCTCTTAGCATCCTCCTAGATACATAGATACATATAAAATAGGTGCAGGAGTAGGCCATTCGGCCCTTCGAGCCTGCACCGCCATTCAATATGATCATGGCTGATCATCCAACTCAGTATCCCGTACCTGCCTTCTCTCCATACCCCCTGATCCCTTTAGCCACAAGGGCCACATCTAACTCCCTCTTAAATATAGCCAATGAACTGGCCTCAACTACACTCTGTGGCAGATAGTTCCAGAGTTTCACCACTCTCTGTGTGAAAAAGTTTCTTCTCATCTCGGTCCTAAAGGATTTCCCCCTTATCCTTAAGCTGTGACCCCTTGTCCTGGACTTCCCCAACATCGGGAACAATCTTCCTGCATCTAGCCTGTCCAACCCCATAAGAATTTTGTACGTTTCTATAAGATCCCCTCTCAATCTCCTAAATTCTAGCGAGTATAAGCCAAGTCTATCCAGTCTTTCTTCATATGAAAGTCCTGACATCCCAGGAATCAGTCTGGTGAACCTTCTCTGCACTCCCTCTATGGCTATAATGTCCTTCCTCAGATTTGGAGACCAAAACTGTACGCAATGCTCCAGGTGTGGTCTCACCAAGACACTTTACTCAATTCCTTACAGCTAACACTGCCCCCCAGCTTAGTGTCAACCGCAAACTTGGAGATATTGCCTTCAATTCCCTCATCCAGATCATTAATATATATTGTAAATAGCTGGGGTCCCAGCACTGAGCCTTGCGGTACCCCACTAGTCACTGCCTGCCATTGTGAAAAGGACCCGTTTACTCCTACTCTTTGCTTCCTGTTTGCCAGACAGTTCTCTATCCACATCAATACTGAACCCCCAATGCCGTGTGCTTTAAGTTTGTATACTAATCTCTTATGTGGGACATTGTCGAAAGCCTTCTGGAAGTCCAGATACACCACATCCACTGGTTCTCCCCTATCCACGCTACTAGTTACATCCTCGAAAAATTCTATAAGTTTCGTCAGACATGATTTACCTTTTGTAAATCCATGCTGACTTTGTCCAATGATTTCACCACTTTCCAAAAGTGCTGCTATCCCATCTTTAATAACTGACTCTAGCAGTTTCCCCACTACCGATGTTAGACTAACTGGTCTGTAATTCCCCGTTTTCTCTCTCCCTCCCTTCTTAAAAAGTGGGGTTACGTTTGCTACCCGCCAATCCTCAGGAACTACTCCAGAATCTAAAGAGTTTTGAAAGATTATTACTAATGCATCCACTATTTCTGGAGCTACTTCCTTAAGTACTCTGGCATGCAGCCTATCTGGCCCTGGGGATTTATCGGCCTTTAATCCATTCAATTTACCCAACACCACTTCCCGGCTAACCTGGATTTCACTCAATTCCTCCAACTCCTTTGACCCGCGGTCCCCTGCTATTTCCGGCAGATTATTTATGTCTTCCTTAGTGAAGACGGAACCAAAGTAGTTATTCAATTGGTCCGCCATATCCTTGTTCCCCACGATCAACTCACCTGTTTCTGACTGCAAGGGACCTACATTTGTTTTAACTAATCTCTTTCTTTTCACATATCTATAAAACCTTTTGCAGTCAGTTTTTATGTTCCTGCCAGTTTTCTTTCATAATCTATTTTTCCTTTCCTAATTAAGCCCTTTGTCCTCCTCTGCTGATCTCTGAATTTCTCCCAGTCCTCCGCTATGCTGCTTTTTCTGGCTAATTTGTACGCATCATCCTTCGCTTTGATACTATCCCTTATTTCCCTTGTTATCCACGGATGCACTACCTTCCCTGATTTATTCTTTTGCCAAACTGGGATGAACAATTTTTGTAGTTCATCCATGCAGTCTTTAAATGTCTTCCATTGCATATCCACCGTCCACCGTCAATCTTGGCCAATTCACGTCTCATACCCTCAAAGTTACATTTCTTTAAGTTCAGAACCATTGTTTCTGAATTAACAATGTCACTCTCCATCCTAATGAAGAACTCAACCATATTATGGTCACTCTTGCCCAAGGGGGCACGTACACCGACTACTAACTAACCCTTCCTCATTACTCAATACCCAGTCTAAAATAGCCTGCTCTCTCGTTGGTTCCTCTACATGTTGATTTAGATAACTATCCCGCATACATTCCAAAAAATCCTCTTCCTCAGCACCCCTGCCAATTTGATTCACCCAATCTATATGTAGATTGAAGTCACTCATTATAACGGTTTTGCCTTTGTCGCACGCATTTCTAATTTCCTGTTTGATACCATCTCCAACTTCACTACTACTGTTAGGTGGCATGTACACAACACCCACCAGCGTTTTCTGCCCCTTAGTGTTTCGCAGCTCTACCCATACCGATTCCACATCCTGCAAACTAATGTCCTTCCTTTCCATTGCGTTAATCTCCTCTCTAATCAGCAACGCTACCCCACCTCCTTTTCCTTTATCTCTATCCCTCCTGAATATTGAATATCCCTGGATGTTCAGCTCCCAGCCTTGGTCACCCTGGAGTCATGTCTCCGTGATCCCAACTATATCAAGGTCAAAGGTCAAAAACTGTATTTGCCATTTGTGCTTACACACATAGGAACTCTTGTGCGGCTATTCAGAGAGTCAAGTCAAGTCAAGTCAAGTTAAAAATTAAAATTAAATATAAAAAAATTAAAAAGACACACAGAAGACACATAATCCATAAAAAAACACATACCACTCCAGAAATAAAAAAAAGAAAATGCCTAAAACCCTATACAAAGGGGATAGTGAGAGCATTGTAACTTGCACAAACCCTATATCAGGACATCAGTTCATTTGGTTTTGTTTTGGCCAAGAGTCTCACTGTTGCAGGGAAGAAGCTCTTAAAAAAGCGTGTTCTATTTGTGGCGATACTGTCCGCTCGTCTGTGCCTGAGGTTGTATGTGCAGTTTTTGTGTTTGACCAGGGAGTGAGCTGGATGTAGTGTGTCTCTGATGATTCTCTCTGCTCTTTTTAGACAGCGCTGTGTGTAGATTGTGCCCATGGAGGGGAGTTCAGTTCTGATGATCCTCTTTATGACTCTTTGCAGAGCCTTCCTCTCTGTCTGTGTGGTGTTTCCATACCACACCGTGATGCCTGTGGTGGGGATGCTCTCTAGCAGTCCTTTGTAGACCTGGGTGAGAGGGCGACAGTGCAGACCAGCTTTTCTGAGCAGCCTGATGAAGTACAGTCTCTGCTGGGCTTTTTTCACTGTGGCTGCAGTGTTCAAAGTGCAGTTCAGATCTGATGTTACTTGTAGTCCCAGGTATCTGTAACTGTCAGCCCTCTCCACCACAGTCCCCTTGATGATGAGGGGCTGCAGGGGGGGGGTGGATTTTTTCTGAAGTCCATTATTATTTCTCTTGTCTTGTCTGTGTTGAGGCTTAGGTCGTTCACCTCACCATAGGCAAGAATGTCGTTCACCAGACTCCTGTAGCCCGACTCGTCCCCCCCCCCCCCTTGATGAGGCCCAGGATGGTGGTATCATCCGCATACTTAATAATGATGGTGTTTTCCTGGGTGGAGACACAGTCGTGTGTGTACAGGGTGAAAAGTTTGGGACTGAGACAGCAGCCTTGTGGTGATCCTTGTGGTTTCACCTTGCTACCTATTGCTTCTACCCTCATTTTACACCCCTCTGTCTCTACGCTCACACATTTAAGAAACCATTTCCCTTTAACTCCATCCTCCACTATCCCATTCGACACCCCACCACCCTTATTCAGTTTCAAACCACCCGTGTAGCAGTGGCAAACCTGCCTGCCAGAATGCTGGTCCCACACCTGTTAAGATGCAATCCGTCCCTTTTGTACAGTTCCCCTTGCCCCCAAACAGATCCCAGTGATCTAAGAATCTAAATCCCTGCCCCGTGCACCAATTCCTCAGCCACACGTTCAGGTCCCGTATCTCCCTGTTCCTGCTCTCGCCAGCACGAGGAACTGGAAGCAGACCGGAGATAACAACCCTGGAGGTCCTGCTTTTCAGCATTTTTCCGAGCTCTCTAAAGTCACGCTGCAGAATATTCATCCCCTTCTTTCTGACATCGTTTGTGCCGACATGCACTACCACTTCCGGATGTTCACCTTCGCCCTTGAGGATTTTCTGCACTCTGTCCGTGACATCCTGGATCCTGGCACCAGGAAGGCAGCACACCATCCTCGCATCCCGTCTGTTGCCGCAGAAACCCCTGTCCGTACCTCTCACAATGGAGTCTCCCACTACAATGGCGTTGCCTGCCTTAGGCCTTTATGGTTTTGGCTCAACAGCCCTATTCGCATCACAAGCCATTCCGCCGCCCAGTGTAAACACCTCTTCTGTCCCGACAGCTTCTAAGTGGGTGAACCTGTTCAAAAGAGGTACAACACCCGGGGACGTTGGCATTCCATGCTTCCCTCCCGTTATCACTGTCTCCCACCTTCTCTCTTCCAGTACCTTAGGTGTAACAATCGTACTGTAGGACTTGTCGAGGAACGACTCCGTTTCTCGGACGAACCGGAGGTCATCCACTTGCTTCTCCACTTCCCCAACACGGCCCTTCAGGAGCTCTACCTGGATGCACTTCTCGCATTTGTAGCAGCCAGAGGCACTAGCGGTGTCCTTGACCTCCCACATACTGCAAGCATCGCACTGAATCATCTTGCCTGACATCTCCTTCTTTCGTCTCCGAAGACTCTCGAGCCAAAGACTCACACTTTTCTCACAGGGCACTTCCCTCACAAGGCCGCTCACTCACTGCCGCTCGCTAAGAGCAGTCTTACTTAAATTGACTGATAAATTGCCTGATTTACTAATTTACAAACCAAATTCCTCAGTTTTCAACTGTTTTCCCAGCACTGACTCACTTCTCTCCTCCCACTTGGGCTGGAGCCAATCAGTCGTATCTCTTGCTAAACTCCTGCTGCTGTTGTTGCTCCCAAAGCTACAGCAGTTCTGAGTCAAGTCTGCCTGTCCTTGGCCTTTACTTTAACTGTTTTCACTTCTCTCCTCCCACTTGGGCTGGAGCCAATCAGTCGTATCTCTTGCTAAACTCCTGCTGCTGTTGTTGTTCCCAAAACTACAGCAGTTCTGAGTCAAGTCTGCCTGTCCTTGGCCTTTACTTTAACTGTTATCACTTCTCTCCTCCCACTTGGGCTGGAGCCAATCAGTCGTATCTCTTGCTAACTCCTGCTGCTGTTGTTGCTCCCAAAGCTACAGCAGTTCTGAGTCAAGTCTGCCTGTCCTTGGCCATTACTTTAACTGTTTTCACTTCTCTCCTCCCACTTGGGCTGGAGCCAATCAGTCGTATCTCTTGCTAAACTCCTGCTGCTGTTGTTGCTCCCAAATCTAGAGCAGCTCTGAGTCTTCTACTTCTTCTTCTTGTAGGATTCCGGCAGTGTAGACGCTGCTAAACGTATTACTGCCCTCCACAGGTCAAAGTTTGAACTAAATCCTTACATACAGTCCTGTAAATTGCAGGAATTGAAGAACAGCCCTGGATATCAGTTGATGTTTCTCACTGTGTCCAAACAAATATGAAACAGAAAAAGCCTCAACAAGTCCTGTCAGTCTAACAAACAATACTTCTCTTTCTACCCTGTACTTTTTACATTCTAGGAAAACATGCTTAACTGTCTCATTACTCCCACATTCACACAAGCCAGAAACATGTTTCCCAACAATGCACAAATAGTAATTTAACCCACAGTGTCCCAACCTCAATCTACACAGTTTAACTGAGTCCCTACGGGACAGAATGTACAGAAACATATTTTCCTAACTTCAGATTGTATAGAAAAGTAGTGTCTACCCCTGACTTCCATTTCCCATCCTCTCTGCCATTCCTTTGTTAAGCCCTCTTTATTTATTTCTCTCAGTTCAACTCTCCCCAATAATACATGGATATCTATTTCTCTTCTTAAACTCTCCTTTGCTATGAGGTCCACCTGCTCATTCCCCCTCACCCCAGCATGCCCGGGAACCCAGCAAAAAGTGATGTTACACGCAAACCCAATTCTAGAAAACACACTCATGATTTCATTTAGAATGTCAGGACGAGCTTTAGATGTCCCTACTCTTAAAGTTTCAAGAGCAGCTGCAGAATCAGAACAGATAATGACTTCACTAAAACTGGCTTCCTCAATACACCATAGAGCCCATTGAATTGCCATTAATTCAGTCGTGAGAACAGAGCTTCCATCAGAAATGCGCCTGCCAATCTTCAACCCAAGCTGCTCCACATACACTCCAAACCCAGCTCTCCCACTAACTGGATCTTTAGATCCATCTGTAAAAACAATCAAAGTGCTCTTACTGATTGAATTAAGATATTCCACTATTCTTGGAGTCACCTCGCGCTTATCTTTTTCCTGAAGAAAAGCAAGCTCAATAAACAGTTCAGGAAGAACCCAATAGGGCACAGGTAGCTATATTGTATGCTCTATAATACCCCCTTGTTCCAAACCCAGCTTCTTAGCCCACTGATTTATAATGACAAAAAATGTGTTATATTTGTTACCATCATCAACCTCTTGCAACAAACACCTTGCTGGGAAGGTATCATTACACCCACAAAGTTTAGCCCAATAATGTAACCCTAGCTTAATGCGCCTTAACCATAAGGGCATTTCTCCCATTTCAACAATCAGGGCAGGGACTGGGGAAGTCCTGAAGGCTCCACAGCAAAGCCTCAAAGCCTTTGCCTGCAACACATCTAGCCTAGCCAGAACAGTTTTAGACGCAGACCCATACACAAAACACCCATAGTCAAGAGAAGATCTGATCATGGCCTGATAAATTAGCAGCATTGTCGCCTTGTTGGCCCCCCACTCACACCCAACCAGACTTCTCATAACATTCAGAACTTTTCGACACTTCAACACAATTTTACCTACATGCACAGCCCAAGTCATACGCTCTTCAAACCAAACACCCAAAAACTTAAAAACCTTTACCTTCTCCAATAGAGACCCATACATATACAGCCCTAACTTAGGTAACTTTCTTTTAAAACCAAATACCATATATTTAGTCTTAGAGGCAGAGATTTTAAAGCCCCATGTGTTCCCCCATTCCTCTACAGACACTAACACTCTTTGAATCTGTTTTAAAACAAACTCTACATTACGACCGCTTTTCCAGATGGCCCCGTCATCTGCAAACAAAGAGACCAAATCCTCTCTCTAATTTACAAAATATGTCGTTTATCATGATGTTAAATAAAACTGGACTGATAACACTTCCCTGCGGGGTTCCATTCTCTATTTCTACAGTCTCTGAGCTGACACTACCAACCATTACTTGTATTGTTCTATTCAATAAAAAATCCTTAATCCAGTTGAACATTCGTCCCCGGACTCCCAAGTCAAACATTTTAATCATTAATCCCTCCTTCCACAAAGAATCATATGCCTTCTCAATATCAAGGAATACACTCACTACTGTTTCCTTGCTTCTAAATGCCCTTTTAATATCCTGATCCAAAACTGATACAGACTCCATTGTAGACCTTCCATTCCTAAAGCCATTCTGTACATCAACAAATAGTCCTCTGGTTTCTAAAAAATAAACTAGTCTGTTGGTTACCATCCTCTCCATAATTTTACAGAGTACTGCTGTGAGCGCTATAGGGCGATATGAACTAGGGTCAGATGCCTCTTTGCCTGGTTTTAAAATAGGGACCACGACTGCATGTTTCCATTCCTTTGGTAAATAACCCTCTGCCCACACAGTATTAAACAAAGCTAAGATTTCATCAAGTACAATATCATCCAGATGTTTAAATAACTCATACGACATAATTGCATCCTTCAACTCTTTTATGGTAAAAAACAGATTAAAGGTATTATCATTTACTAAACTCCTCTCCAGCTTCCACTGATTAACTGCCATCAGCTCAGTTCTCTTTCTACACCTCTCCACTCCCATGCTCTCTGATCTATGCACTGCTTGAAAACTGTCAATACACATGTCTGCTTTTTCCTTATTGGAGACTGCTACCACCTCACCCTTCTGCAACACTGGTAACAGACTTATTTTGTATACTCCTGACATTCTACTCACAGCTGACCACAAATGCCTTACTGGAGTTTCCGGGCCTAGCGTACCACAACACTTCCTCCAACTATTCCTCTTTGCATCCTTTACAACTCGTCTTGCTACTGCCCTTAGCCGCTTGTACTCCATTGCATTGACCAAAATTGGATACTTTCTTAATTTTCGATAGGCTATATTCCTATTCCTTACAGCTTCATCACATTCTTTATTCCACCAAGGAACAGACATACGGGACCTATGTTCCTGCTTCACAGGAATAGTACAACAAGCTGCCTCATGAATCATGAGACTAATGGAAGTATTCCAACTATCTACAGAACCCTCACTATTAAACTCTCCAACTAAACTTTGAGCCTTCTCTTGGAATTTATCCCATTTGGCCTGAAAAAAGTTATATCTAGGGACTTTCTTTTCCACTTCTCTCCTCAAATCCCTACCAAACCTACATACAATTGGATAATGATCACTACCCAGTGTATATCTATCCATTACATCCCATTCAACAATTCCTGCTAAATTTGATGAAGCAATTGATAAATCTATGTGGCTGCTGGTGTTTCTCACAATATTATACCTAGACGGCCTTCCATCATTTAACAATACCAACTCATACTTGTCTAGAAATTCTACAACAATAACACCTTTTTTATCCCTGTGATCACTATCCCATAAAGGATTATGCGCATTAAAGTCTCCGATCCATATAACAGGACACCTTACCTTCTCCATTATCTCATCAAAATCTGACAATATCAAGGGTTGACAGGGGTTATAATAATTTATGACAGTGATAGAATTCTGGCCGCTCCTAACTTCCATAGCCAAAACCTCAAGATTAGAATTAATGTCAACTTTCCTATACTGCAACCCAGTCTTAACAAAAGTTGTACAACCCCCACCTGATCTATCAGACCTATCTAATCGCACACATTCATAACCTGGGATTACAAAATCTAGACAGGGCTTTAACCATGTCTCTTGGATACATATTAGTTCTCGTGCTTCTTTAAATTCATCAACACATCTCTTTAACTCTTGACCATTTCCAATCAGACTCCGGGCGTTCCATTGAAGTATATAAAACATTATGGTGTTAATGAGGATCCCCATCATCCACCTCACTGACATACTCCATACTGCTAGCTCTCGACAACTGTGACCTCTCCATACACTGACTCTCCGTCATGTATTGATGCAACTTTTCTGGCAACTGCTTTACACTGAGGAACCTTTCAGCTGCCCCCACCACTAACCTGATGATATCTGACCGGTTAGCTGCTTTCTTAGCTCCTACCAGCACATCAGAATCAAAAGACAGAAATGACTCCTTATTAAAAATCAACATGTCAGATGGAAAAGCCGACGGCAAGTTTGGCACAGTGATCTGGCTTCCTAGCACCACTCTAGTCCCAGCGCGCACATCTCCGCGTTCTCTAGCCACCCTTTGAGCTGCCTCTGCATATGACACGTTGTTCTGATCCTTCACTTCCTGCACTCGCTTCGCCTGAACAAAGCGCTCACAACCATGAAACCCTGCTGCATGATCCCCATCACAGTTAGGGCACTTAGGAGCCTCTGCCTTGCAATTTTGTATTACATGATCTCCACCGCACTTTGCGCACTTTCTTTTACCCCGACAAGACCCAGCAACATGTCCAAACCTCTGACAGTTATAACAGCGCAACGGCGGTTTAATGTACACCCTCACTTGATACGCCATACTCCCAAGAAACACTCTCTGTGGCAGTACTCCATCTTTGAACGTAAGCAGGACCGGCGGGTCCCTGACTCCATTCCTACTCTTAAATCTCACAACATCAGTTACCTGGGCCCCCTTAACATTTTCTAAGATCTCCTTCTCAGACAAGCCATCATACATCCAATACACCACTCCCTTTATTCCCGGCTGTCTTCCTCTAGGGACCAAACTCTCCACCTTGACCACCAATTTCCCCACACCCCTAGCATCATTAAACTGTTTTCTGTCTTTGCAACAAACTCTTAACATCCCATTATACAGAATCTTAGCCTGAAAATCCCTGCCTATCTGGCTCTCCAAAACGGTGGTAATGTTTAATGGTTTCACTGCTCTAAATCCTGCATCTCCTTGATTTACTCCTTTAACTTTAAACAGCACGACGAATTCTTCAATAATTCTAGTTCTCCTAACTTTACTTCCTTCGTCTCCTGACATTTCGGGTCTTTCGCTCGATGCCTCTCTCTTGGAGCCCCCCCTTTCCTTACCTACAGTCTGCCACCCACCACCCTCAGCCCCACCGCTCTCTGAAGCCATGGGCCTCTAGAATCTCCGGTGACTCGAACGACCTCCCGCAGCTAAAAAAAGCAGTTCTGAGTCAAGTATGCCTGTCCTTGGCCTTTACTTTAACTGTTTTCACTTCTCTCCTCCCACTTGGGCTGGAGCCAATCAGTCGTATCTCTTGCTAATCTCCTGCTGCTGTTGGTGCTCCCAAACCTACCGCAGTTCTTGTCATACCATCCTTTTTGAACATCATGCATTTGTTGTGGCCTGGACCGGATTTCGGATGGTGGGATCACTTGTGGTACTAGTGCCTGTTTCGCCACAGTTGGTTCAGTTTGCCTTGACATTAGTCGCTGGGCGGGTGAACCCAATATTGGGTCGTGGGAGATGTTGCGCAGGTTGAGCAGGTCTACGTATACGTCTGATCCTGCACTGTGGGATCGTTCCATCACTTGTTTTCAATTGGAGGCGTGGGTTCGGATCCCACTTCTGACACCATGTTGAAATGATCAGACTCACGTGCAGAAATAGTCTTTATTGCATTACAAACGGTGAGACCACAACGTACTATCATCCCCGTGGTCCGCATCAAAGCTAAACGAGAGAGATACACACACACCGGCTTATAGGACCGGCCCAGGGTAGCGACGAATATATGGACTGGATTACATAAGGAATGTGCAGCATAATCTGTGTGGTGATATATATATAGTAAAGACATACTAATCTACAGTAACTCAGCAAGTCAGGCAGCATCTCTGGAGAACATGAATTATGTAAATCAGTCTGAAGGTCCCGACCTAAATGGTCAGCTCTCCATGTTCTCTAGAGATGCTGCCTGACACACCAAGTTACCCCAGCACTTGGGTCTTTTTATGTCTAACTGTTTATCCTCAGCAGACAACTTTTCTTGGTGTGGCTTTACCAAAGCAAATGAAAGGAATAAAGAGAGGTACAGCTTGATGTAAGAAAAAATAAATCATTTGCTTTATTTTAGACAGTGATATCCAAGTGATATTCTTAAATGACAACCATTATGGATGCTACCAACCTCACGTGATAAATGGTGCCTTGTACCTACTCTATTTTGTGGTTGAATTGTTGTTGGTTTCACTTTTCGTTCTAAATAAGCACTAACCACATTACGTGACTGTCAACATTTTATTTTTATCGCTGAATCCAGACATGAACCTCCTGATGTGTTGTAAACATCACAAACTCTTTCCACGTCATTTCCAGTAAGATTGTTAATCTCTTATGATTGATGTTCCTATAAATGTGTAGTTAACAGTGTGATAGTTATCTCATTCAATTTAGTACACATTATCTATTCTTACTTCGTAAAGTCAGTAAATCAAATTGTCATTTAAGGTTCTGAAGTGGGCTTCACTTTGAGGTCCCTCTACATTCCTTCACCACCAGTTCCCTGAAGGTGGAATAGGGTGATTCCAGGTAGATAGGGTGGTAAAGAAAGCTTTTGGTGTGCATGCCTTTATAAATCAGAGCATTGAGTATAGAAGTTGGGATGTAATGTTAAAATTGTACAAGGCATTGGTGAGGCCAATTCTGGAGTATGGTGTACAATTTTGGTCGCATAATTATAGGCAGGATGTCAACAAAATAGATGGAGTACAGAGGAGATTTACTAGAATGTTGCCTGGGTTTCAGCAACTAAGTTACAGAGAAAGGTTGAACAAGTTAGATCTTTATTCTTTGGAGCGCAGAAGGTTAATTCCCGCTCCCCGCTGCCCACTGCTTCCTGCTCCCGTCCTCTCCCCCCTCCTCCTCCCCCCAACTCCTTTTCCCCATCTCCTCTGCCGTCTGCCAACTTCTCCCCCCCTCCTCTCTCCCCCCTCCTCTCTCCTCGCTACCCCTACCTCCCCCTCTCCACGTCCCTCCCCCCAACCTCTCCCTCTCACTCCCCCGCTACCTCCCCTCTCTCCCCCGCTCCTATGTCCTCCTCTCTCCCCCTCCCTTCCCCATCTCTCCACGTCCCTCTCCCCCCCGCACTCTCTGCCCCCTGTCTGTGTGTGTGTGATGCCACCACCGCATGTTGAGCAGTTGGGACACAACGTGTCCTACTTGGTCTAGTCCATAATAAAAAAAGGATAATGCTGACTGATTGTGCACAATTGTGACGGCTTGATTTCAAATACAGGACAGGGGCATTCCCTGATGGATTTGGGGGGTTGGAAGAGGTTTCTTCTGTGTTTTTCCCCTCAGTTGTTGTCCGGGGAGGAAGGCGGCAGCACTCGGCCCGTCGGGGGTAGGACGCGCTGGAGGAAGGCTGAGCTTGGATTGAGGCTTGGAAGGCTGAGCTCGTCTCCCCTGCTCCGACCCGCATCCGGTCCACCACGAAGGGGGAAGCGAGCAAACTCCACACGAACAGCGTCGGTGGTCGCCCGGCCCGGAGACGGGTCCTTCAGCACCTCTCGTCCTAGCTACCCCGGGCTTTCTGCAACACAATCTTGCACAGTTCTGCACTGGACATTGCATTTGTGCGTTTGTCATCACTTTATGTACACTGTTTGCTCTGGCGGCTGCGTGTGATCGGGCGATGTCATCGCCTCCTGATCGATGTGCAGAATAACAAACTTACTCCACCAAGCTGGCTACCTCCCATTCCCCTTACTCCACCAAGCTGGGTACCTCCCATCCCTTACTCCTCCAAGCTGGCTAGCTCCCATCTCTCATTTCCCCCAGACTGGCCACCTCCATACCTTCTCCCCCAAGCAGGCTACATCCCATCCGGTACCCCCCTAGATGAGTACCCCCCCATTCGTTAATCCTCCAAGCTGGCTACCTCCCATTCCCCTTACTCCTCCAAGCTGGCCACCTCCCATTCCCCTTACTCCTCCAAAGTGGCTACCTCTCATCTCCTTACTCCCCCATGCTGGCAATTGCCCCATCATTTACTCCCATTCCCCTTACTCCCACAAATTAACTACCTCCCATTCCCCTTATTCCCCCAAGCTGGCCTGGCTCCCACCGCACTGTCATGGGCTGCGGGTCGGCAGCGCACACACACACGGGGCCGGGTGGATCGGGGCCGTGGCTCCCGTCAGCTGCAGCAGAGTTCGAGACAGTTTGGCCCCACCAGACATGCAGAGTCACCCCTGTAGATCAGTGCATGCTCCTTTAACATAGTGACCTCACCACTACTAACCACGCCCCATTGTCTCCTGTATAATTGTAGCTTCCCCGCCTCTAGCTCTCTCTCTAGTCCCAGTGATGACCACGGACAGCTAGGGCATAATGTATGTAGTGAATGAATAAAGATACTTGGTAAGAGACTTTGAGTGTTGGATCAAGTCCTTTTACAACCCCGACCCCAACATGGGGTGATTCACCCCCCGACCCCCACATGGGGTGATTCACCCGGGTGCCGGGCTGTCTGTAGCCCTGTTTCAGCTGCCAAACACCAAACGATATCGCCCAGGCTCAGTTTTTCTGGCCTGGCATGATTCCGGAGATTCGTGACAGGGTCTCCGCCTGTGCTGCCTGCAACAGCCTACTGCCTCATCAACAACGCCAACCTCTCATGCAGCAGCCGGCTCCAGAGCTGCCGTGGATGGCTGTCGCCACTGACATTTTCGAATGGCGTGGCAAACACTTCCTGGTCCTGGTGGACTCCTACTCCAGCTGGTTCGAGGTGGACCAGCTGCCCTCCCTCACGTCTGTTGCCGTCATCGGGAAGCTTCGCCGCCACTTTTCTACCTTTGGCTCCCCGGTGACTCTCCAATCCGACAATGGCGGACAGTTTTCCAGCGCAGAGTTCGCCGCTTTCGCCGCCCTATGGAACTTTCGCCACATCACCAGCAGCCCCGAGTACCCGCAGAGCAACGGCCTTGCGGAGCGCGCTGTCCGCAGTGCCAAGGAGCTGCTGGAACATTGCCGTCTGTCCCATTCGGACTTCTATCTTGCCCTACTCAACCTCCGCAACATTTCCCGGGACCCCGCACTTGGTTCGCCTGCCCAGCGCCTTATGTCCCGCACCACTAGACCCCCTCTCCCGGTTTCTCAGCAATCTCTAACGCCCGCTGTCCTAAGCCCTGCCGCTGTCAAGGATCGCATCATCGAGAAACAGGTCATCCAAAAGCGCTCCTTTGATAAATCTTCCCGACTACTTCCCCGTCTGTTCCCGGGCCAGGTTGTTCGGATGATGTCCACCTCCGGTCATCACCGGCTGGCCGTTGTCGTTGGCAATGCCGACTCTCCCCGGTCCTACCTGGTTAATTACGAGGGCACCGTGTACCGTCGGACACGCCAGCACCTGCTGCTAGTCAACGAACCTGCTCCGCCTCCCGCGGACCCGTTTTCGCCGCCTGTTCATTCTCCGCCACCTGTCCAGCCCCCGCCGCCAGTCCATTCACCGCCGCCTTCGACTACTCCTGCCCCTGTCACTCCTCGCATGCCACGGACCCTTCCCTCTCAGCTCATGGTGCCCAGCCCGCACGGTCCCCCTTCTCCTACTTCACCTGCTGTGGATCCCGTTCCGTCGCCTTGCTCTCCTCCTCCACCTGGGCTTTCATCTCCCAGTTCCCCTATCTCTGTCCCTGCACCCGTTCCTGTTGCTCCTGCGGTGGAAGGGGAAGGCGGGTTGCGCACCCGCTCTGGGCGTTTGGTCAAGCCGCCTGTCCGGTACGGAGTGGGCGAGTAGTCTGCTTCATTATGTTTTCCAACTGTTCCTGGTTTGCCTCTAGCGTATGAGCCGTGGTCGCTTTGTTTCCAAGAGAAAGGATGTAGATCAGTGCATGCTCCTTTAACATAGTGACCTCACCACTACTAACCACGCCCCATTGTCTCCTGTATAATTGTAGCTTCCCCGCCTCTAGCTCTCACTCTAGTCCCAGTGATGACCACGGACAGCTAGGGCATAATGTATGTAGTGAATGAATAAAGATACTTGGTAAGAGACTTTGAGTGTTGGATCAAGTCCTTTTACAACCCCGACCCCAACATGGGGTGATTAACCCCCCGACCCCCACATGGGGTGATTCACCCGGGTGCCGGGCTGTCTGTAGCCCTGTTTCAGCTGCCAAACACCAAACGATATCGCCAAGTGCAGGAACTATCTTTGAAGTAGTGGGGAGGTGCGTGACTCCCCTACGTCTACAGATATGCATGGAGGAGAGAATAATTTCTGGAGATGGTTGGCATTTTCTTTCGTTATTGATAGTGCAACCTTAATTCTGAAGAATTCCAAAGAGCGCATTAGTCAAAGTTCGTCTCTTAAAGAAAGCAGACAGCAACAAACTTGTTAAAGGTAAACCAAAGCAATATTTTAATCAATTTGCCAGACTGGAGTGGCTGGGGAGATCTACAAAGAGCACACACACACGTTGCTCAGCGCTTCTCGGGCTCCACTCAAAGAACAAAGGAAAGTTAGAGTAATTATACATTTTCTTATCAATAATACACCTTCTAAATCTGAGTGAAAGATCCGTAGCCTAAGGGAGACAAGGGAGGCTGGACACATATATTTGCAATGTCAGCCTTATTCTCAAATCTTGGCACAGATTCAGTACAGCTGCCCATTCCTGAAGGACAACTAACTCCATTTTGTTTTCAAATGACTTCCATCTTGGTTCCAGAATGGGCATCCGTCTGTGAACTAAAACAAGCTTGTAAGACTTGGATGAAATACACTACATTGTCCTTAGCTGGGACAGGCAGTTCAGACAGATATCTAATATGATGCTGTGCCCAGACTATACATCTCTATGTTAATACATTGTTTCATTGATTAGTATAAACCAAGGATCTAAGATTTTCCCAGACTTTATTCTGCTGGGAAAATTCTCTTTTAAATTTTGCTGCTTTCTGTTTTTCAGCAAATCTCCATTGTGTGCGAGAGCAAGAGAGAGGTTGTATGTGAGACAGCAAGAGAGGGGTGCATGTGTGAGATAGGGAGTGTGTGTGTGTGAGAGAGAGGGAGTGTGTGTGTGTGAGAGAGAGGGAGTGTGTGTGTGAGAGAGGGAGTGTGTGTGAGAGAGAACAAGAGAGTGAGCAAGAGAGAGGGAGTGTGTGTGAGAGAGAGTGTGTGTGAGAGGGAGTGTGTGTGTGTGAGAGAAAGGGTGTGTGTGAGAGAACAAGAGAGTGAACAAGAGAGGGGGAGTGTGCGTGTGAGAGAGAGGGACGGATGAGACGTGGGGAGGGGGGAAGGTATTTATTTCTACATGGGAGAGGCACCAGTGGGAAGGGGTGTCGAGGGTGTGTGTGAGACATGGAGCGAGAGAGGGAGTGTGTGAGAGAGTGGGGGGACACAAGAGGGTGGAGTGGAGAGAATTTGTGTATGAGGGGGGCGATAGGGGTGGGAGAGGGGAGAGAGAGCAATGTATATGTGCAGCTTTAAGGGACATTGGTCAGGTAGCATTTGGAGTATTGCATGCAGTTCTGGTCACTCCATTACAGGACTGATGTGCAGGCTTTGGGGAAGGTGCAGAGATGATTAACCAGATGGTTTAAAAACAAGGAACTGCAGATGCTTGTTTACAAAAAAGGACAAAGTGCTGGAGTAACTCAGCGGGCCAAGCAGCATCTCTGGGGAGATGGAATGGATGACTGAAGAAACGACCTGAAACGTTACCGATTCCTTCCAGAATTTTGTGTTTACCTAAACAGCGCCTATCTGTCCACATGGCGGTGTGCCAGCAAGCTGCAGGAGCTGGCAAAGGCCTTGCCACCGGACGGGCAGGTGAAGGGACGCTCACCGCTGTGGGTACGTCGGTGCTGCCACTGGCTGGACATGTGGGTGAAACTCTTGCCACACTCAGCACACACAAAGGGTCTCTCTCCGGTGTGTATCCGCTGGTGCTCCCGCAGCCCCCGTGCTCTCTTGTCACAGTGGGAGCAGCTGCTCGCCGACGTGGGTCCGCCGGTGCTGCCGCAACCCACGCGAGCTGTCAAACTCCTCACCACAGTACGGGCAGTCGTAGGGCAGGCCACTGGTGTGCACACGCTGGTGAGACAGGGCGTGGGAGGCCTTGGCAAAGCGCTCTCCACACACCGGGCTGGGGACGGGACAGTCGCCGGCGTGCACCCGCTGGTGGGACAGCAGCTTGAAGGAGCGGGTGAAACCCTTGCCGCACTGGATGCAGGTGTAGGGGCGCTCGCCGGTGTGGGTTCGCTGGTGCTCCAGCAGGCTGTGGGACTGGGTGAAGCCCTTGCCGCACTGGGTGCAGGTGTAGGGGCGCTCGCCGGTGTGGGTGCGCTGGTGCACCAGTAGGTGACTAGACTTGGTGAAGCGCTTGCCGCACTGGATGCAGGTGTAGGGGCGCTCGCCGGTGTGGATGCGCTGGTGCTCCAGCAGGCTGTTGGACTGGGTGAAGCGCTTGCCGCACTGGATGCAGGTGTAGGGGCGCTCGCCGGTGTGGATGCGCTGGTGCACCAGTAGGTGACTAGACTTGGTGAAGCCCTTGCCGCACTGGATGCAGGTGTAGGGGGCGCTCGCCAGTGTGGGTGCGTTGGTGCACCAGTAGGTGACTAGACTGGGTGAAGCTCTTGCCGCACTTGATGCAGGTGTAGGGCCGCTCCCTGGTGTGCACGCGCCTATGCTTATTCAGCGCTGGTGCCGACTTGAAGCCTTTGCCGCAATCGGAGCAGGTGAAGGGTCGCTCACTGCTGTGCACCCGCCAGTGCACCTGCAGCCCCAACAAATGGGCAAAGCTCTTGCCGCAGGAGGAGCAGCCATAGGGCTTCTCGCCCGTGTGCATCCGCCGGTGGAGCTTCAGGACCTTCGCCGTCTTGAAGCTCTTGTCGCAATCGGAGCAGGTGAAGGGGCGTTCTCCCATGTGAAACCCGCCGGTGTTTGTCCAGCTCGCTCGGGCTCCGCCAGGCCTTGCCACACACGTCACACTCATAACGATTATCCTTGGCGTGCCCCGTCATGTGGTCCTCCATCGAAGCGCAGCCCCTCGAAGCTCAGCCCACACAACGAGCAGATGGGGGGGGGGGGCTCACCTGCACCCTGGCTGCCCTCAATGCCCGCTCACATCCCCGTCTCTCCATCCACAGCTACGGCTCCTAAACGCTGCAGGAGGGGAACACAGAGGGGCAACAAGCTGGCAAACAGGACATTACTAGCACATATTGAGTGCGTTGATGGCGGTGGAAACCGTTATATAATTCTGCGCGGCACAGTGGCGCAGCGGTACAGTTGCTGCCTCACCGCCAGAGACCCGGGCTCGATCCTGACTACGGGTGCTGTCTGTGTGGAGTTTGTACATTCTCCCTTTGACCTGCGTGGGTTTTCACTCTGGGTGCTCCGGTTTCCTCCAACATTTCAAAGACGTTCCGGGTTGTAAATCAATCGGCCTCCACAAAATTGTTAAATTGTCCCCAATGTGCGTAGGAAAGTGCTAGTGTACGGGGTGATCGCTGGTCGGCGCGGACCCCATGGGCCGAAAGACCTGTTGTTTCCGCGCTGCATCTCTAAACTAAACTAAACCAAAGAAGGGTGTCGACCCAAAACATCACCCATTCCTTTCACCACAGATGCTGCCTGACCTGCTGAGTTACTCCAGCACTTTGTGTCTATCTTCTCCACAGATGCTGCTTGACCCGCTTAGTTACTCCAGCACTTTGTCATAAAGTAAGGGAGTGATACAGCGTTGGAAAGAGGCCCTTCGGTCCAACATCCCCTCACTGCTGGATCCCTCGGCTCTACACATTCCGCAAGGCTCAGAGTTCAGAGTCCTAATGAGACCAACCCTGGAGTATTGTGTGCAGTTTTGGTCCCCTAATTTGAGGAAGGACATTCTTGCTATTGAGGGAGCCCAGCGTAGATTCACAAGGATAATTCCCGGGATGGCGGGACTGTCATATGCTGAGAGAATGGAGCAGCTGGGCTTGTACACTCTGGAGTTTAGAAGGATGAGATGGTATCTTATAGAACCATATAAGATTGTTAAGAGTTTGGACACGCTAGAGGCAGGAAACATGTTCCCGATGTTGGGGGAGTCCAGAAACGGGGGCCACACAGTTTAAGAATAAGGGGTAAGCCATTCAGAACAGAGACAAGGAAACACGTTTTCTCACAGAGAGTTGTGACTCTGTGGAATTCTCTGCCTCAGAGGCCGTTTCTGTGGATACTTTCAAGAGAGAGCTAGATAGGGCTCTTAAAAATCGTGGAGTCAAGAGATATGGGGAGAAGGCAGGAACGGGGCATTGGATGGCGGTGCTGGCTCACAGGGCCGAATGGCCTACTCCTGCACCTCTTGTCTATTTTGCCCCAGCGCCCCGCCTTTCA
>NW_022630367.1:0-21319 GCF_010909765.2 Amblyraja radiata
GCGGGCGCTAGCAGTCCCGCAGCCATTCCGAGCAGTGCGGGGCGGTGATGTTAGGCCCCGCTCCAGGTACTCTTCAACCCTGCAACTCGGGCGGGAGATGTCGCAGTTGCGGAAGCCCCGAAAAGCGGTCTCCCAGCAGGGACCCGCTGGCTCCCGTATTACTGTCCACCAGACCTGCGGTAAGCATCCGAAACTCAAGGGAGTCCGGTCGCAGCACCACGCCACCACCGCTCTCCCGCTCCGAACTCGGCCAGCTCTACGACGGTGAGTAGGTCAGCAGCTCCGCGACTGGAGCCCTAGGTCGTTCTTGCTGGAGGCCGCTCCACGTTGCTCAGCCCCAACGACGACGGAGACCCGACAAGGAAAAGGTCGGGTTCTCCGTGCAGGTTGAAGTTTCCCCAGCCCCCGCGTGTGTGTGAGAATATGTGTGTGTGTGTGTGTGTGTGTGTGTGTGTGTGTGTGTGTGTGTGAATGAATGTGTGTGTGCGTGTGTGAATATATATGTGTGTGTGTGTGTGTGTGTGTGTGTGTGTGTGTGTGTGTGTGTGTGTGTGTGTGTGTGTGTGTGTGTGTGTGTGTGTGTGTGTGTGAATATGTGTGTATGCGAATATATGTTCGTTGTAAAGAATATGCAAATTTGTTTCTCATGGGTGTTAAAATGGTTGCAACCGTTTTCCGATGGATAAAGCATGAATAAACATTTTATTAGATCATAACTGTGTTTAATTTTAAAATTGGCGGTCGTTCAGTGATTTCCTCTGGGTTGCAAGATGGCGTCGGTAACGTAATTTCCGGTTTGCGGCAATTCGATGACGTAATTTCCGGTTCGTGGCAAGTGACGTCAAGATGGCGGCAAGTGCAGCCGCTGCTAAATAATTCATTACTTTTCTGCTCTGTCTATGGTGAGTGTGTTTGTTAGATGTTATTTAAACGCACCATTTTGTTTCAGCAGCAGCCTCCACAGCTAACTTTAAAGATTCGTTTTACACATTATATGTTCAACACGTTCTGAAGTGCTTGCCATGTTGTAGTGTGTGTGTGTGTGTGTGTGTGTGTGTGTGTGAATACGTGGTGTGTGTGTGTGTGTGTGTGTTGTGTGTGTGTGTGTGTTGGTGTGGTGTCGTGTTGTGGAATTTGTGTGTGTGGGTGTGTTTGTGAATATGTGTGTGTGTGTGAATATGTGTGTGTGTGTGTGTATGTGTGTGTATGTGTGTATATGAATATGTGTGTGAAAATGTGTGTGTGTGTGTGTTTGAATTCGTGTGTGAATATGTGTGTGTGAATATATGTGTGTGCGTGTATGTGTGTGTATGTATATGTGTATGTGTGTGTATATATTTGTGTGAGAATATGTGTGAATATGTGTGTGTATGTGTGTGTGACTATACTGTGTGTGAATATGTGTGTATGTGTGTGCGTGTGTGTATGTATATATATGTGTGAATATTGTGGGAATATGCGTGTTATGTTTTGTGTGAATGTGTGTGTGTGAATATGGGTGTGTGAATATGTGTGTGTGAATGCATATGTGTGTGTGTGAATATATGTGTGTGAATGAATATGCGTGTGCGTGTGAATATATGTGTGTGTGAATATGTGTGTGAACATATGTATGTGTGTGACTGTGATTATGTGTGTGTGAATATCAATACAATACAATACCATTTCATTCGTCATTTGAACCTCATTGAAATTCAAATGAAATGTTGTTTCTGCAGTCTTACACACAAGAAAAAGACCCAAGACACAGCGCATCTCCTCCTCCCTGTGATGGAAGTCAAAAACGTATCTCTCCCCTGCATTTCCAATTTTCCTCCCGATGTCAGAATCAAAGCCCCCAGCGGACGATGGTAATTGTCCCGCGACCATTAACGCCGCGCCGGGTGGTGCAAGGCCGCACTCCGGGTCTTGTTGTTGGAACCCCTGCGGGCGCTAGCAAAGTCCCGCAGCCATTCCGAGCAGTGCGGGGCGGTGATGTTAGGCCCCGCTCCAGGTACTCACCCCATTTCACCCCTGCAACTCGGGCGGGAGAAGTCGCAGTTGCGGAAGCCCCGAAAAGCGGTCTCCCAGCAGGGATCCGCGGGCTCCCGTATTACTGTCCACCAGACCTGCGGTAAGCCTCCGAATGTCAAGGGAGTCCGGTCGCAGCACCACGCCACCACCGCCCTCCCGCTCCGAACTCGGCCAGCTCTTCGACGGTGAGTAGGTCAGCAGCTCCGCGACTGGAGCCCTAGGTCGTTCCTGCTGGAGGCCGCTCCACGTTGCTCAGCCCCAACGACGACGGAGACCCGACAAGGAAAAGGTCGGGTTCTCCGTGCAGGGGAACATTTTTAAAAGTTTCCCCAGCCCCCGCCCCACACACACACATACCCCGTCAAAAAAAATTAAAACTACATTGAAACAAGACAAAAAATAATAAAACGACAGACGGACTGCAGAGGCCGCTGCGACGTGAATCGAGCCGCCCACCGGAAATGTGTGTGTGTATGTATGTGTGTTTGTATGTGTGTGTGTGTGTGAATATATGCGTGTGTGTTGCGTGTGTATATATGTGTGTGTGAATATGTCTGTGTGTGAATATGTATATGTGTATGTATATATGAGTTTATGTGTGAATATATGTGTGTGTGAATGTGTGTCTGTGTGACTATGCGTGTGTGAATATATGTATGTGAATATGTGTGTGTGTGAAATGTGTGTGTGTGGGAATATGTGTGTGTGTGAAATGTGTGTGTGTGGGAATATGTGTGTGTGTGTGAATTAATTTGTGTATGCGTGTGTGAATATGTGTGTGTGTGAATATGTGTATGTGTGTATATATATGTGTGTGTGTGAATATGTGTGTGTGTGTGTGTTTGTGTTTGTGTGTGTGTGTGTGTGTGTGTGTGTGTGTGTGTGTGTGTGTGTGTGTGTGTGTGTGTGTGTGTGTGTGTGTGTGTGTGTGTGAAAGTGTGTGTTTGTCAATATGTGTGTGTGAATATATGTGTGTTAATGTGTGTGTTTGAATATGTGTGTGTGGTTGCGGTCCCAGCACCGAGCCTTGAGGGACATCACTAGTCAATGCCTGCTATTCTGAAAGGGATCCGTTAAACCCTTCCCTTTTTCGCCTGTCTGTCTACCAAATTTCTACCCATGTCAGTCCACTACCCCAATTACCACGTACTCTAATTTTGCTCACTAATCACCAGTGTGGGACCTTATCAAAGGCTTTCTTATAGTCCAGGTACACTACAACCACTAGCTCTCCCTTGACGATTTTCCTATTTACATCCTCAAAAAATTGCAGAATATTAGTCAAACATGATTTCCCTTTCGTAAATTCATGCTGACTCGGACCGATCCTGTTACTTAAGACTGATGATGGACCTGGGGATCAGCGGACAAGCCCTACGACGGGCCATCAAGAAACATCACGGTGGCAGAGCGGAGTAGACCAGCGGCTCCTGCGGAAGAGTAAATACCCCATTCGGTTTCCCAAATAACCGACTAGACAGATGCAGAGGGGTGGTTCTGGGACGCCAGAATGCACCGCTGAGCCTACAGGAGACGTCGGGGGTTCAATCAGCGAACGACGATGAAAGTAGGTGCCCACTTGATAACCACAATGACGTGTCCTGCCAAGTCTTTCTCAACATCGGGAGGAGCATAGGTAAGTGCAGAAATCTCCCATCACCATCGGTAGTAAATTGATATTTGGCACTTTATACTATTAACATCTAGTCCTGTGTATTTGTTAACATTTACCCTGGAATGATTCAGTGACTGCCGTGAATAGAATGGCTGACAACAAGGGAAAGACCTTGTGACTGCTGGAAAGACAGCAGACAGGACGAAATAGACCCCAACTGGGACAGGCATGGGCTAGCTACCAATGTCAGCAGTGTCCAATACTATTCAGTATGTTGGAGACACCCGCATATAGCTTCGAAAATAATTAAAGAAAGAATACCTCTAGTGTCTGTGAGAGCGGGGGCGGAAGGTGACCTGATTTACGAAAATACGGCCATAAACATAGGAACGGAAGAGACCATGATCAACACATGCACTCAACAAGAACCATGCGCACAAACCATCATCCGAGAAGAGGCTTCAGGACTGCTCCTGCGCTGGATGAAAATAACATCTTAAAAGGGCGTGAAAATACATCAAGGAAAGAAGGGTGGATTGAGAGATGGAAAACAGGGGACCTCGCATTGATAAGTACTGCCCTGATAAGTCAATCAAGTAAACTCGAATGAAGACCAGCGATGGAGTCCTCGCCAAATTTCGCAGGACATCAGCCCCCCTGATGAAGGAAACTCAAGCACTGTTACGCAGGCAGAGGAAGATATGGCCTGGATCCTCGCAGAAGAAGGAGATATGGGGCCTGAACGTGTGGTTGAGGAACTGGTGCACGGGGCAGGGTTTAGATTCTTAGATTACTGGGATCTGTTTTGGGGTAAGGGGGGAACTGTACAAAAGGGACGGATTGCATCTTAACAGGTGTGGGACCAATATTCTGGCAGGCAGGTTTGCCACTGCTACACGAGTGGTTTTAAACTGAATAAGGGGGGTGGGTGTCGAATGGGATAGTGGAGGATGGAGTTAAAGGGAAAGGGTTTCTTAAATGTGTGAGCGTAGAGACAGAGGGGTGTAACATGAGGGTAGAAGCAATAGGTAGCAAGGTGAAAAGTAAAAGTGGCAGGCCGGCAAATCCAGGGCAAAAATCAAAAAGGGCCACTTTTCAGCATAATAGTATAACGGGTAAGAATGTTGTTAAAACAAGCCTGAAGGCTTTGTGTCTCAATGCAAGGAGCATTCGTAATAAGGTGGATGAGTTGAATGTGCAGATAGCTATTAATGACTATGATATAGTTGGGATCACGGAGACATGGCTCCAGGGTGACCAAGGCTGGGAGCTGAACATCCAGGGATATTCAATATTCAGGAGGGATAGCAGAAAGGGAAAGGAGGTGGGGTAGCGTTGCTGGCTAGAGAGCAGATTAACGCAATAGAAAGGAAGGACATTAGCTTTGAGGATGTGGAATCGATAAGGGTAGAGCTGCGAAACACTAAGGGGCAGAAAACGCTAGTGGGAGTTTTGTACAGGCCACCTAACAGTAGTAGTGTAGTTGGGGATGGCATCAAACAGGAAATTAGAAATGCGTGTAATAAAGGTAAAACAGTTATAATGGGTGACTTCAATCTAAATATAGATTGGGTGAATCAAATTGGCAAGGGTGCTGAGGAAGAGGATTTCTTGGAATGTATGCGGGATAGTTTTCTAAACCAACATGTAGAGGAACCAACATGCAGGCTGTTCTAGACTGGGTATTGAGACTGAATCCTGAACTTAAAGAAAGGTACTTTGAGGTATGAGACGTAAATTGGCCAAGATAGACTGGCTATTGATTCTTAATGGATTGACAGTGGATATGCAATGGAAGGCATTGAAAGACTGCATGGATGAACTACAACAATTGTTCATCCCAGTTTGGCAAAAAAAATGAATCAGGGAATGTAGTCCATCCGTGGATAACAAGGGAAATCAGGGATAATATCAAAACAAAAGATGAAGCGTACAAATTAGCCAGAAAAAGCAGCCTACCAGAGGACCGGGAGAAATTCAGAGACTAGCAGAGGAGGACAAAGTGCTTAATTAGGAAAGGGAAAATAGATTATGAAAGAAAGCTGGCAGGGAACATAAAAACTGACTGCAAAAGCTTTTATAGATATGTGAAGAGAAAAAGTTTATTTAAAACAAATGTAGGTCCCTTGCAGTCAGAAACGGGTGAATTGATCATGGGGAACAAGGACATGGCAGACCAATTGAATAACTACTTTGGTTCTGTCTTCACTAAGGAAGACATAAAACATCTGCCGGAATAGCAGGGACCGGGGGTCAAATGAGATGGAGGAACTGAATGAATTCCAGATTAGCCGGGAAGTGGTGTTAGGTAAATTAAATGGATTAAAGGCCGATAAATCCCCAGGGCCAGATAGGCTGCATCCCAGAGTACTTAAGTAAGTAGCCCCAGAAATAGTGGATGCATTCGTGATAATTTTTCAAAACTCTTTAGATTCTGGAGTAGTTCCTGAGGATTGGAGGGTAGCTAATGTAATACCACTTTTTAAAAAGGGAGGGAGAGAGAAAACGGGGAATTACAGACCAGTTAGTCTAACGTCGGTAGTGGGGTAACTGCTAGAATTAGTTATTAAAGATGGGATAGTAGCACATTTGGAAAGTGGTGAAATCATTGGACAAAGTCAGCATGGATTTATGAAGGGTAAATCTTGTCTGACGAATCTTATAGAATTTTTCGAGGATGTAACTAGTAGAGTGGATAAGGGAGAACCAGTGGATGTGTTATATCTGGACTTTCAGAAGGCTTTCGACAAGGTCCCACATAAGAGATTAGTATACAAACTTAAAGCACACGGTATTGGGGGTTCAGTATGGATGTGGATAGAGAACTGGCTGGCAGACAGGAAGCAAAGAGTAGGAGTAAAGGGGTCCTTTTCACAATGGCAGGCAGTGACTAGTGGGGTACCGCAAGGCTCAGTTCTGGGACCCCAGCTATTTACGAGATATATTAATGATTTGGACGAGAGAATTGAATGCAACATCTCCAAGTTTGCAGATGACACGAAGCTGGGGTACAGTGTTAGCTGTGAGGAGGATGCTAACAGGCTGCAAGGTGACTTGGATAGACTGGGTGAGTGGGCAAATGCATGGCAGATGCAGTATAATGTGGACAAATGCGCGGTTATGCACTTTGGTGGCAAAACAGGAAAGTAGATTAGTATCTGTGTCAGGTCTCGCGTTTGATGTAGTTTCTGTTTCTTATTGGTTTTTAGTATTAGAGTTTGCATTCTTGTTTTATTTTGGTGTCTCACATCTCCTCTTGTTTCAGGTCCCATTTCCTGTCAGGTCGTTTACCCTCATGTGATTGTTGGCCACGCCCTGATGTGTTTCACCTGTGTCTCGTTATCCCCTGCTAGTCTGTTGGCCACGCCCTGATGTGTTTCACCTGTGTCTCGTTATCCCCTGCTAGTCTGTATTTAAGCCTTTTGTGTTTTAGTTCCCATTGCCAGTTCGTGGTGTATGCTACTTTGTATCACCTCGTTCCAGCTCTCGAAATCTTGTGACCTTGTGATCTCGACCTTTGCCTGTATTTTCGACCACTGGTTCTTGCCTGCTCCTATATGGTACTGTTGCCTCTGTTTTGCCTACATGTGTACTGACTTGGACCGATTAAACGCCGAAGACTGATCTGCCCTGTGTCTGAGCCTGCATTTGTGTCCTCCTCCTCGTTCAGTTCTGACATTACGAACTGGCCAACAATGGACTCAGCGGGCTCTGATCCTTTTCGTGCAGCGCTCCAGAAGCAAGAGGAGCGCATCTCGCATTACGAGGGTCAACTCTCCTCGATCGTCGCCGGGTTCCGGGATCTCGGAGAGCGTCAGCAGGGGTTCCAGGCAGACATCGGTTCACAGGTGAACACTTTAAGTTCTCGGTTTGAAGACCTGGTTACTCGGCTGAATTCTTTGTTTCCTGCTGCGGCTCCCGTGCCTGCCGAGTCTGTTTCCTTGTCTGTGTCTCCAGGAGCTCCGATGGCCGCGGCTGCTGCAGCATCTCCATTCGTCCACCTGGCAAGACCGGAACACTTTTCGGGGGAATCGGAGAAATGTAGACCTTTTTTGATTCAGTGTGGACTGCATTTCGAACTTCAAGCGGCTTCCTTTTCATCAGAACGCTCAAGGGTAGCCTTTATCATCACGCACCTGTCGGGTAGGGCTGAGGCTTGGGCCACGGCGGAGTGGTCTCGGAATTCTCCTGTTTGCCAGACATCGGTCCTGTTCATGGAAGCTCTGTCCCGCACGTTTGATCACTCCAATCCTGGCCGAGAGGCTTCACAGAACCTGGTCTCCATGAAACAAGGTAATCGCTCTGTTATGGATTTTGCTATTGACTTTCGAACTGTTGCTGCTAAGGGTGGATGGAATGAGGCTGCTTTGTTGGATGCTTTTCGCAATGGATTGTCTGAAGCTATCAAAGATCAATTGGCTCCTCTAACCCTGCCTTCCGACGTCGAGTCTATGATTTCCCTGGCTATCCAAATTGACGCTAGGCTCAGAGAAAGAGATCGAGAGAGGAGATCGGCTGCAGTTCGGTCCTCCTCCCAGCAGTGGCGGCAGCGTCGCCCTTCACCTTCCAGTCGGGACTTCTTCCCTCTCGGCCGGTCCAGTCAGCCTACAGCGCCACCTGCATCTTCGGAGGAGCCCATGCAGGTGGGACGAGCCAAACTCCGTCCGGAGGAACGGCAGCGCCGCCTAAGGGAGGGGAGGTGTTTTTACTGTGGTGAACTGGGACATTTGTTGAACAGCTGTTCAGTAAAAGACAAAGCTCACCAATGAAAGAGAGGACATTGGTGAGTTGTACCACTCCTATGAGCCGTTCCTCTCGTCCATTGTCGACGGTACAATTGTTGGTGCATTCCCAGTGGCACTCCCTGCAGGCTTTGGTTGATTCTGGGGCAGATGAGAACTTCATGGACATTCGCTTGGCTGATGAATTGAAGCTGGAACGTGAACAGCTTCAAGATCCTATGGAGGCTAGTGCACTGGATGGGCGCCTACTGTACAGGGTAATTCACCGAACTCAACCTGTTCAACTCATCGTGGCAGGTAATCACCTTGAGACCATCAGTTTTCATCTCCTCGACTGTCCTCTTCATCCTCTGGTTTTGGGGCTCCCTTGGCTGTCTTACCATAATCCTCACATGAACTGGGGTACTGGGGAAGTAATTTCTTGGGGGAATAACTGTAAACTCATCTATCTGCATGATTCTTCTCCTGAGTCTATGAAGGATCCGTCAAGGAGCAGTTTGCTGGGATCTTCCAGGACCACCCTCCGGCAGCCTCCCCGTTCAAGGGAGGAGGATTTTCCAGATCTCACCAAGGTTCCCTCATATTATCTAGACCTAAAGGAGGTGTTCAACAAGGCCAAGGCCACATCTCTTCCGCCGCATAGACCGTATGACTGCTGCATCGACCTTCTGCCAGGTACAGCGCCTCCTAAGGGCCATCTCTACTCCTTGTCTTCACCTGAGCGGCTCGCCATGGAAACGTACATTGACGATGCCCTTGCTGCTGGGATCATCAGACCTTCTTCTTCACCTGCAGGAGCTGGATTCTTCTTTGTGGATAAGAAGGATGGAACACTTCGGCCCTGCATTGACTACAGAGGACTCAATGACATTACTGTTAAGAACAGATACCCTCTTCCTCTTATCTCCTCTGCATTTGAACTGTTAAAAGACGCTGCAGTATTCACTAAGTTAGATCTTAGAAATGCGTATCATCTGGTGAGGATAAGGGACGGGGATGAATGGAAAACTGCGTTTAACACACCCAGTGGTCATTATGAATATCTGGTCATGCCGTTTGGTCTTACTAATGCTCCAGCAGTTTTTCAAGGCATGGTTAATGATGTATTACGGGACATGCTGAACCGATTTGTGTTTGTGTACCTTGATGACATTTTGATTTTTTCTCCAGACGAGACTTCCCATGTGCAGCATGTACACCAGGTGCTAGAACGTTTGCTCCTGAATGATCTGTTTGTGAAAGCTGAGAAATGTGAATTTCATGTTAACACTGTTCAATTCCTTGGTTTTGTTGTATCACCTGCTGGTATACAGATGGACCCGAGCAAGGTCAGTGCTGTGGCCACCTGGCCTACACCCTCCAGTCGTAAGCGACTTCAGGGGTTCCTTGGGTTTGCTAATTTTTATAGGAAGTTTATCCGGAACTTTAGTGTCACTGCTGCACCACTCCATGCTCTTACCTCACCCCACGTGCCTTTCTCTTGGTCCTCTCAAGCAGAAACTGCATTTATGAGACTCAAGAGGAGCTTCTCCTCAGCCCCCATCCTGGTTCACCCTGACCCGTCACTCCAGTTCGTGGTTGAGGTGGACGCCTCGGGTGTGGGCATCGGGGCCGTACTCTCACAGAAATCCCCCACAGATGGTCGATTACATCCCTGCGCTTTCCTCTCAAAGAAGCTTTCTCCTGCTGAGAGAAATTACGATGTGGGTAACCGTGAACTGTTAGCGGTTAAAACAGCCTTGGAGGAATGGAGACATTGGTTGGAGGGTACCAAGCAGCCGTTTCTAGTTTGGACAGACCACAAAAACCTGGAATACATCAGGTCAGCCAAACGCCTCAACTCGCGCCAAGCAAGGTGGGCTCTCTTCTTTAATCGATTTGATTTTGTACTGTCTTACCGCCCTGGTGCCAAGAATGGCAAACCTGATGCTCTCTCCAGACAGTTTGATCCTGACCCATCCCCTAAGGTTTCAACTCCCATTCTGCCTGCTTCCTGTTTTGTTGGGGCGGTTACTTGGGAGATTGAGAAGAGAGTTTCCGAGGCAACTGCTGGTGTTCAGTCTCCGCTAGGGTGTCCTTCTAATCGTCTGTTTGTTCCCGAGTCTCTTCGTTCACAGGTGATTCACTGGGCTCATACGTCTCGGATCTCCTGTCATCCCGGTGTCCGCCGAACCCTGTTTGTGGCCAAACAGCGGTTTTGGTGGCCTTCCATGGAGAGGGGGATTAAGGAGTACGTCGCCGCCTGCAGTATTTGTGCTCAGAACAAGACCTCCCGTCGGGCCGCCTTTGGTCTCCTGAATCCGCTGCCTGTCCCCTCACGCCCCTGGTCAGACATCTCCATGGACTTTGTCACGGGCTTGCCCTCTTCTGAAGGTAACACCTCAGTCATGACTGTAGTGGACAGATTTTCGAAGATGGTCCATTTCATTCCGTTGCACAAGCTTCCCTCCGCCAAGAAGACGGCAGAGGTCATGCTGTCTCATGTTTTTCGCATTCATGGATTTCCCAGAGACATTGTGTCTGACCGGGGGCCTCAGTTCGTGTCCAGGTTTTGGAAGGAGTTTTGTTCTCTGTTGGACGCCACGGTCAGCCTTACATCTGGTTATCACCCGGAATCCAATGGACAGACTGAACGCCTTAACCAGGAATTGGAGACAGGACTGCGGTGCTTGGTGGCACAGAACCCTTCAACTTGGAGCAAACACCTTATTTGGGTGGAGTATGCACACAACACACTTCCTTGCTCATCCTCTGGTCTCTCTCCATTCCAGTGTGCCTATGGTTATCAACCGCCATTGTTCCCTGCTGTGGAGAAGGAGTCCAGTGTGCCCTCCGCTCAGGCTCTCGTCCGTCGCTGTCGCAAGGTTTGGAATGGGGCTCGTCAGATGCTGTTGCGCAGTTCTGCGCGTTACAAGAGGATGGCTGACCGTGGAAGAACGCCGGCTCCAGTATACTCGCCTGGTCAAAGGGTGTGGCTCTCCACTCGAGACTTACCGCTGAGGGTGGAATCCCGGAAGCTGGCTCCTCGTTTTGTTGGTCCTTTCCCCATATCGAAGGTCATCAATCCTGTGGCGGTTCGTCTCAAACTCCCCCGTGCCATGAGGGTCCACCCTACTTTCCATGTCTCCCGTCTGAAGCCATTTAAGGAGAGTCCTCTGGTCCCTGCCTCCACACCCCCTCCGCCCCCCCGGTTCCTTGATGGGGGTCCAGTGTTTACGGTCAGCCGGTTGCTGGGGATGCGCCGGCGTGGTCGTGGTTGTCAGTATCTTGTGGATTGGGAGGGGTATGGACCTGAGGAGCGGTCTTGGGTGCCAGCTCGCAACATATGCGACCCGGAACTTATCAGGGACTATCGGCGCCAACATCCTGAAGATCCTGGGCCGTCAGGAGCCGGCCGTGGGGGGGGGGGGGGGGGGGGGGGGGGGGTACTGTCAGGTCTCGCGTTTGATCTAGTTTCTGTTTCTTATTGGTTTTTAGTATTAGAGTTTGCATTCTTGTTTTATTTTGGTGTCTCACATCTCCTCTTGTTTCAGGTCCCATTTCCTGTCAGGTCGTTTACCCTCATGTGATTGTTGGCCACGCCCTGATGTGTTTCACCTGTGTCTCGTTATCCCCTGCTAGTCTGTTGGCCACGCCCTGATGTGTTTCACCTGTGTCTCGTTATCCCCTGCTAGTCTGTATTTAAGCCTTTTGTGTTTTAGTTCCCATTGCCAGTTCGTGGTGTATGCTACTTGGTATCACCTCGTTCCAGCTCTCGAAATCTTGTGACCTTGTGATCTCGACCTTTGCCTGTATTTTCGACCACTGGTTCTTGCCTGCTCCTATATGGTACTGTTGCCTCTGTTTTGCCTACCTGTGTACTGACTTGGACCGATTAAACGCCGAAGACTGATCTGCCCTGTGTCTGAGCCTGCATTTGTGTCCTCCTCCTCGTTCAGTTCTGACAATCTGAATGTTGGCCGATTCGGAAAGGGGGAGATGCAACGAGATCTGGGTGTCATGGTACACCAGTCATTAAAAGTAGGCATGCAGTTGCAGCAGGCAGTGAAGAAGGCGAATAGTATGTTAGCATTCATAGCAAAAGGATTTGGGTATTGGGGCAGGGAGGTTCTTCTGCAGTTGTACAGGGCCTTGGTGAGACCACACCTGGAGTATTGCGTACAGTTTTGGTCTCCCAATCTGAGTAAAGACATTCTTGCCATAGAGGGAGTACAGAGAAGGTTCACCAGACTGATTCCTGGGATGTCAGGACATTCATATGAAGAAAGACTGGATAGACTCGGTTTGTACTCGCTAGAATTTGGAAGATTGAGGGGGGATCTTATAGAAACTTACAGAATTCTTAAGGGGTTGGACAGGCTAGATGCAGGAAGATCGTTCCAGATGTTGCGGAAGTCCAGGACAAGGGTACACAGTTTAAGGATAATGGGGAAATCCTTTAGGACCGAAATGAGGACAACTTTTTTCACACAGAGAGTGGTGAATCTCTGGAAATCTCTGCCGCAGAAGGTAGTTGAGGCCAGTTCATTGGCTATATTTAAGAGGGAGTTAAATGTGGCCCTTGTGGCTAATGGGATCAGGGGGTATGGAGAGAAGGCACGTACAGGATACTGAGTTGGATGATCAGCCATGATCATATTGAATGGCGGTGCAGGCTCGAAGGGCCGAATGGCCTACTCCTGCACCTATTTTCTATGTTTCTATGTTTCTAAGAAGGAATGGGAGACCATGAATGTAGACCTGACTCATATCTTACAGGGTGTAAGGGGTACAGTTGAAAGAAAGCGTGATAAGATGGGGAGACATCATCTATGGCTATAGAGCAGAACGATATGGAATAAGGGAGAAAAGGGAAAAGGCACCAGCTTTGGAAAGCAAATCAGACGGAAAAAGGAGAATTAATGCCTAATGCGGGAGAGAAGGCAGCTAAGAAGCAGTGGGGGAAGGCATCTGATATTCAGAAGGAGGGCATCACTGCCCCTTGGGAGGATGCTGTGCAGGAAGCCTTCTAATGAAAAAAACTGCGATATATAGAGCTTTCAGCGGAGGCAGAACAGCGGGGCTGGAGAGCTAAGATCTGCCAGGTAGAAGTAGGGTGTCGAGGATTCATGGCAACATCTACCTAAAGACTGATGAAGGACCCGGGGATCAGCGGACAAGCCCTACGTCAGGCCATTAAATACACGTCACAGGTGGCAGAGCGGAGTAGCTAGTGGCTTTGGCTGAAGAGGAAATACACCCTTTGGTCTCCCAAATAACCGACTAGACAGATGCAGAGGGGGGTGGTTCTGGGACGCTGGAATGCACCGCTGAGCCTACTGGAGACGTCGTGGGTTCTATCAGCGAAACGCCTATGGAAGAAGGAGCCCACTTGATAACCCGAATGACGTGTCTGCCTAGCCTTTCTCAACATCGGAGGAGCACAGGTGAGTGTAGAAGGCTCCCATCACCATCGGGAGTAAATTAATATTTGGCACTTTGTACTTTTAACATTTAGTCCTGTGTATTTATAAACTGCTGTCCAAATGTGCCGCTATTTCATATTTTATAATTGACTGCAGCAGCTTCCCCACCACGAATGGCAGGCTAACTGGTCAATGATTCCCTGTTTTCTCTCTTCCTCGTTTCTTAAAAAGTAGCTAACTTCCAATCCACAGAAACTGATCCCGAATCGAGGGAACTTTGGAAAATGATTACCAATGTGTCCAAGATTTCTAGAGCCACTTCCTCTAATACGCTGGGATGCAGAGCATCAGGCCATGGGAATATATCAGCCTTCAGTCCCACCAGTCTACCCACTAGCATTTCCAGCCTTATGTGAAGTTCCTTCATTTCCTCCGTCACCCTAGGTCCTGTGGCCACCAGTACATCTGGGAGATTGCTTTTGTCTTCCTAAGTGAAGATAGATCGAAAGTACCTGTTCAACACTTCTGCCATGTCCTTGTTCCCCATATTAAATTCACCTGTTTTGTCCTCAAAGAACCAAATGGTCTTAACTAAGTCTTCACATACCTAAATACGCTAGTATTGTCCTACTTTATATCTTGGCTGGCTTACCTACGTACCTCAACTTTTCTCCTCGTATTGCCCTTTTAGTTATCTTCTGTTTCTCTTTGAAAGATTCCCAATCCTCAGGTTTCCCGCTCATCTTTGCTGCGTTATGCTCCTGTTTTATTTTTATACTCTCCTTGAGTACCCTTGTCAGCCACTGTCGCCTCTTGCTTGCCTTAGAATCCGTCGTTCTCTCTGGAATGAACTGTGCTCGCACCTTCTGTATTATTGCAAGAAATATCTGCCTTTGTTGCTCCACTGACATCCCTGCTATGGTCCTTTCCCAGTCAAATGTTGGTCAGCTCCCTTTGCTCAACTGTAATACTGACTTACTGACTTACAGCATGGTCACCCATTAATTCTTGGACTATGGGCCCTGGTTCTAGACTCACCAAACACGGGGAGGATTTTCCTTCACACAGAACATGATCCTTCAGCAAGCAGCGCGAGTCCGGTCTTCACATCACAAAGCAAGCACCAGACAAGATTCAGTACCTTAACCTCGTGCGACATCTGGTATAGCGGTGAGCAAAGCAGTTGGCCCGGGTTCGTTTCCCGGCCATCGCAATTTGAACACTTTTACGTATTTAGCATTTGAACTGATGGAAACAAACTTCACACAGAACACGAACCGTGCAGAAGTCGATGGGCCGATGTTCTACTACGGCAAACTGACGTGCAACTTCTTCAATCCACTCACATCTGTAGTTCTATTTGAATGCGAATCATTCGCCATTTGATATATGCATCACTGTGTCACTGCGGCTTCCCGTTCCACTCTACTCCCGGTTACCAGAGCAAACACGATAAAGTGATTGATTCAAAACGAGTGACGTAGGCTCCCCGCCGCAGGCTCTCTTTCTATGTTTACTCCCTGGAATCTCCCGGCCCACTTTTACTCGAGTTTGACATAGACTTCAACGCCTCCTTCTGCACCGACAGAAGTGACATGGTCAGACAGCTCATAATCAAGCTTCCCGTTATCGTCTGTTTTACAGTTTTTACTGGTGTTTCTGTGGAACCTAAAGATATTTGGATTCCGTTGGGAAATGCGTGGGTGGAAAATAAAAAGCAAGGCAGAATGCAGAGGATAACTGGTCATTTTTTCCTAACTTGTACACTGCTGGCCCGAAACTTGGACAATTAATCGTTGATGCTGCTGGACCCACTGAATTCCCCAGTGGATTGATATTTGCTCCAGATTCTATCACCTGCAGTAGCTTACATCTCTCTCGCTTACTTACTGTTTTCCTCCATCGTTTCTATTTCCTTCCGACTTTCTTGCTTTCTTCAGTTCTGGCCGCCTTATTATCATATATCGCTGCTATCCACCCCCCACCCCCCCGTGTCCACAGTTTCCCGCGTCCAGATAATTGTACCTGTGCTCAATGTTTCACTATGAATTGTTCGCATTCCGGAAGTAACCACATTATGTTTAATACCCTAGTGTTAATGTTCCAACCGTGTCCATGATCGCGGTTCCCAGGCCTCGAAAAGGAACACAATAAGATGTTATTCCGTGTGATGTTGAAGATAATTTATCCTCGGCTCGGAAAATGGCGAGGCGCGCCCCAGTACAAGTTGTGCTCCTGTCTATTGTACTCGTGTCTGTGTTATACGTTCGCAATGTGTCATGTTTAATCCAATACACCCGATGGGAACTTCTACATTTCAAACTTAACATCCACGGAGTCCTGAGGCCATCTCTACCGAAGGAAATAACGCTTGTTTCCCCGGGTCTCTCACCGGGTCTCTCTACATTCTGGCCGCAGACCGGCAAACGAAGCCGACCGCAGACCGCGGACCGCGGACCGCAGACCGCCAAACGATGCAGACGCTCCGGTATCCTCTCGAAGTTCAAGAGGCGCCCATTCCGACCTCCTCTCCCAGCCCTCCTGCTGGCAAATGTTAGATTTCTCCGGTACAAGATGGACGAACTCCAGCTTCTGATTCAGACCCACAGGAACTACAGCAACTGCTCTGCCATCTGCCTGACTGAATCCTGGTTGGATCAGTCCGTGCCCGACCAAGCAGTAACGCTGCCAGGATATACACTTCACCGAGCCGACAGGTCAGCTGAACTATCTTTCAAGTCAAACGGTGGTGGAATATGCATTATGATAAACCAACGCCGGTGCACAAACTCCACCTCACTCAGCCAGGTATGTTCCCCACTCTTGGAGCACCTTACTATCAAATGCAGACCCACCTACCTCCCCAGAGAATTTGCATCGGTCATTGTAATCGGTGTTTATATTCCACTGAGGCTAATGCTAACGCCGCCATGAGCGAACTAGCCTGTCATATATCCAACACAGAAAATTCATACCCAGATGCAGCAATAATTGTGTTAGGCGACTTCAACCATACCAACCTGTCCACTGAGCTTCCAAACTACCACCAGCACGTGACCTGCTCCAGCAGAGGGTGCAACACGCTCGACCACTGCTATACTCCGTTTAAGGAGGCTTACCGTGCCTTTGTAGGAGCTCCGTTGGGCAAGTCAGACCACGCGATGCTGCTGCTTATCCCAAAGTATAGGCAAAAAATAAAATCATCAAAAACTTCTCCCAAATCTGTTAGGTCGTGGTCTACAGACGCCATCGAAAAGCTGCAAGGCTGATTCGCATGCACTGATTGGGATGTTTTCCGCGCAGCTGGAGACCTCCACGACTACACGGACACAGTAACGTCACATGTCCAATTCTGCGAGCAACTCTGTATCCCTTCAAGAACTGTTAAACAATATAACAATAAGTGTTCAAAAGGGAACTGCAGATGCTGGAATATCGAAGGTACACAAAATTGCTGGGGAAACTCAGCGGGTGCAGCAGCATCTATGGAGCGAAGGAAATAGGCGACGTTTCGGGCCGAAACCCTTCTTCAGGCTGATGGGGGGTGGGGGGGGGGAAGAAAGAAGGAAAAGGGGAGGAGGAGGAGGAGCCCTGAGGGCGGGCGGATGGGAGGGTGGGAGGAGACAGCTAGAGGGTTAAGGAAGGGGAGGAGACAGCAAGGGCTAGCCAAATTGGAAGAATTCATTGTTAATGCCATAAGGACGCAAGGTCCCCAGACGGAATATGAGGTGCTGTTCCTCCAATTTCCGCTGTTGCTCACTCGGGCAATGGAGGAGACCCAGGACAGAGAGGTCGGATTGGGAATGGGAGGGGGAGTTGAAGTGCTGAGCCACCGGGAGGTCAGGTAGGTTATTGCAGACTGAGCGGAGGTGTTCGGCGAAACGATCGCCCAACCTACGCTTGGTCTCACCGATGTAAATCAACTGACATCTAGAGCAGCGGATGCAGTAGATGAGGTTGGAGGAGATACAGGTGAACCTTTGTCGCACCTGGAACGACTGCTTGGGACCTTGAATGGAGTCGAGGGGGGAGGTGAAGGGACAGGTGTTGCATTTCTTGCGGTTGCAACGGAAAGTGCCCGGGGAGGGCGGGGTGCGGGAGGGAAGGGAAGAATTGACGAGGGAGTTGCGGAGGGAGCGGTCTTTGCGGAAGGCAGACATGGGGGGAGGTGGGAAGATGTGGCGAGTGGTGGGGTCCCGTTGGAGGTGGCGGAAATGGCGGAGGATTATCTGTTGTATTTGCCGGCTGGTGGGGTGAAAGGTGAGGACCAGAGGGACTCTGCCCTTGTTGCGTGTGCGGGGATGGGGAGAGAGAGCAGTGTTACGGGGTATGGATGAGACCCTGGCGTGAGCCTCATCTATGGTGGCGGAGGGGAATCCCCGTTCCCCGAAGAACGAGGACATTTCCGATGCCCTGGTATGAAATGTCTCATCCTGGGAACAGATGCGGCGTAGGCGGAGGGATTGGGAGTAGGGGATGGAGTCTTTACAGGGGGCAGGGTGGGAAGACGTGTAGTCCAGATAGCCATGTGAGTCAGTGGGTTTGTAATGTATGTCGGTCAGGAGTCTGTCCCCTGCGATGGAGATGGTGAGGTCAAGGAATGGTAGGGAAGTGTCGGAAATCGTCCAGGTGTATTGGATTGCCGGATGGAAGTTGGTGGTGAAGAATTACAATAAGCCCTGGTTCACAAAAGAAATTCAACAATTAAGAACTGATAAAAATGCTGCATATAAATCTGGAAACAAGCAGGACTACATGGCTGCAAAATACAAACTAAGGTCCACAACAAGGAAAGCCAAACACAATTATGCCACCAAATTAGAACAAGAAATATCAACAAACAACACTAGAACTGTCTGGAAAAAACTCCAGGAAATGACCAACTACAAAAAGACATCCACCCCCATCCCAGATAATGATCATCAACTCCCAGATAGATTGAACACTTTCTATGGCAGGTTTGAACAGTCTCCAGTCCCTCCACCATTGTCCCCCTCTCCTCTTCCTCCACCTCCATTCCACATCCAGGATGCCGAGGTGAGGACTACCTTCAGGAGACAGAAGAAAAATAAATCTGCAGGCCCAGACAACATCAGCCCAGCAGTGCTTCATCACTGTGCAGCAGAACTGGCCCCTGTATTCACCGGCATCTTCAACTCATCCCTCTGCCAATGTAAAGTGCCCCAGTGCTTCAAACAATCTACCATCATCCCTGTGCCCAAGTCCAACACATCATCCTGCCTCAATGACTATAGACCGATTGCCCTTACATCTGTGGCCATGAAGTCATTCGAGCGCATTATTCTTGCTCACCTCAAAACCAGCACTTCCTCCAATTTGGACCCACACCAATTCGCACACAGAGCCAATAGGTCAGTGGAAGACACAGTCAATCTGGCCATTCATCACACTCTGCAACACCTGGAAACCGCCAACACGTACGCCCGCATCCTGTTCATGGACTTCAGTTCGGCATTTAACTCCATCAACCCGGTTAAACTCTTCCATAAATTAACGGACATGAACATCGACCCCTGCATCTGTCACTGGATCTACAGCTTCCTTTGGAACAGACAACAGGGGGCGAAGATACATAACACAATATCTCACCTCCTGCACCTCAGCACAGGAGCCCCTCAGGGCTGCGTCTTGTCTCCCTGGTTATTCTCACTCTACACAGACCAATTCACATCCCAGCATAGTTCAGTTAAAATTTATAAATACGCAGATGACACAACCATCATAGGTCTCATCTCGAACAATAATGACACAGAATACCGCACTCAAACACACAAAGCAGTCACTTGGTGCACAGATAATAACCTCTTACTCAACACATCAAAAACACACGAACTCATCATTGATTTCAGACGTAAGGCACAACCCAAAACCCCCCTACTCATCTCAGGCAAACCCATATCCACCACTGATTCATACAAATTTCTTGGCACTCACATAAGCAATAACCTCAAATGGAAAATCAATTCAAATCACATCTACAAAAAAGCCAACCAAAGACTCTTCTTCCTCCGCCAGCTCAAGAAGTTTCGAGTAAGGACACACCTCCTAATCAAATTCTACACAGCCATCATCCAAAGCATGCTCACTTCATCAATTACAGTCTGGTTCAGCAGTTTAGACACTCACTCCCGTAATAAATTACAACGCATAGTTAACAAAGCATCCAAAATCATCAGCACTCCCCTTCCATCAATAGAATCACTCCATCACAAACGGTCTGTGTCAAGGGTGAAGAAAATCATCTCTGATCCCTCCCACCCAGCTCACCACATCTTCCACCTGCTGCCATCAGGAAGGCGCTACAGCTCACTGTCCGCCAAGACATCTCGATTTAAAAACAGTTTTTACCCACACGCAATCCGAATTCTGAACACACTATGACAACAGCACATATCCTCCCCATGCATGTACTGTATATTGAATGATGTTGTGTTTTATGTTATGTTTGACGGGAATCAGCCTACCTTGTAACATCCTGTACTGAACCTGAATTCCACCAGCTTGACTGTGTGGTCATTAAATAATCTAATCTAATCTAATCCCCACCTACACGAGCTGGACTCTAAACTAACTGATCTACACTAACTGAACATTAAACTACGAACTATTGTTTTCGCAGTTGCTATCAGGCAACAGCACCGTCCTTTCACCAGCCAAAGTGCGGTCCTGGCCTCCCATCGACCACATCGGAGGCCTATAACTTGCCTTAAATCATTGCATTAAAAGTTGCACTTTTTTTTATTATTTTCACGTTTCCTTCATGGGATAGCATGTAACCGATGCTTTTCTCTGTATTACGGTACACGTGGCAATAATCTAAGATGACTGAGGTCTTTAGACTTTTTGCAATCAAATTGCTTTCATTTTATTGTGTTCCTATTAATAACATGTTTACCGGAATATTATGCTGCAGCAAGTAAGAATTTTATAGTATCTTCTTCGGGACATATGACAATTAAACGCTTTTAATTTTTGAACTTCACATGCCCAGCTCTCTGGGACTCGGTGCTTAATCGCGTTTGCAAGTAAAAGGCAGAATCAGTTCAAAGCCCCGGGTGGATGTCCCCGTGAATTTTCCGTCACGTTTCAAGATTCACCGTCGCCATCGCGGAGATGCCTGAAAATGAATCCGGAGCCTCTTACATGCAAAACAACTTTCGCTGAACTACACCTCCCATGCTGCAAGCAGCTCTGAGAGTAAACACCCTGTCGTTTCGCTTCTGCTGAGAAAGAAACAAATATAATGCAGGATAGAAAATAGCTGGGCGGGTCGATTAGGCATTCAATTTACTCTGGCACTTCACACGATTGTGCCTGGTTTCCGAACTCTGTCCACTGTCCCCACTTACTTCCCATACCTCCGGACACCGCTTGCGTCAAGCTATTTATTTGTTCAGAAGACGCAGATAAAGAGAGAGGGGGGGTGGGTTAGATATAGAGGAACAAGAGCGCGAGGGGGAGGGGGGTGAGAGAGAGATACAGTCAGAGGGAGAGACAAAGAGAGAGAGAGAGAGAGAGAGAGA
>NW_022630368.1:0-21300 GCF_010909765.2 Amblyraja radiata
GCATACATGTGATGGAGGGCATGCAAACAAAAGCAAACCTGGGGTATTCCTGGGGTGAATTGTCTGACGAGGAGAGATTAAACTGACTCGGCCTCTGTGCTCCTGAGTTTGAAATCATAAATTATACATAGCTTTGGCAGGGGCAAAATCTGGCCAGAGTGTGTCTAGATCAGAATTCACAGTCCCAAAATCAGCAGAGTTCAGCATTGAGCATTCTCGAGGCAATGGACTGTGGAGACTCAATTGATCAGAGGTGGATATTGAAGATAAAATATGGACAAAGATCGATATTAAAAGAACCAAGGGATTTGGGATCAGTCCAGAAAGTGGTGCTGCAAATTATTCAATGACAGAGTAGGATTGAAAGTCCTACTCCTGCTTCAATCCCTCAATTTCTTTTGGCACATCAATAACCATCAAACTGTGATTTGATATGTGCTGGGTGGGACTAACAAATTCCATTCCACAGGATGAAACAGAAGTGTAACTAAGTGTGGCTCTCTACAAACAATTAGCTTATGCTTTAATTTTTATAGGTAGCATGAGCTAATTTATATCATTAAGATGACTGGGGCTATGATCTCCTGAGTTGGGAAATCATAAATCATCCAGGTCTTGACAGGATAAGTGCAGGGATGAAGTTTGAACAGGCCATGATGCCCTGATGTATTACTCGACAGCCAAGGGCATTCCTACTGGGAACATGTCTGGCAAAATGAATCAGCTACTTAAACCAGTGTGTAAAGAGTAACCTGGCAGCTTTTACTTACTCTTGTGGTTGATTGAAGTCAATGGATATTTTTAAGGCAGAGATAGATAGATTCTTGATTAGTACAGGTGTCAGCGGTTATGGGGAGAAGGCAGGGGAATGGGGTTAGGAGGGAGAGATAGATCAGCCATGATTGAATGGCGTAGACTTGATGGGCCGAATGGCCTAATTCTGCTCCTATCACGTATGAACATGAACCTTTATGATGATTCTATGTCATAGATACAAATGGACAGAGAGGCAGGGTTAGTTCAATATATTTGGCATTCGCTTAGACACGGGTTCATACCATTAACTTGGTTATTCTGCTGGTTGCCTGCTGTAGGTCAGAGCCACCCCTGTGCTCTTGTGTCTGACAGGAACCTCTGGCTTGAGAAACACACTTCAAAGTGACCCAGGCAAACTGGATGGAGGATTGTTAGTTTCCTGCTTGGGTTGGTGGTATCTACTCCTGTATGTACTTTGACTTAAACCTTTCTTCCTTGTTTCTCTACAGTTGCACCTGGTGGCTTTGAACACGCCCCTGTCTGGTAACATGCGGGGGATCCACGGAGCCGATCTGCAGTGTTTCCAGCAAGCTCAGGCGATGGGCTCCATGGCAACTTACCGCGCCTTCCTCTCGTCTCAGCTGCAAGACTTGTACACTGTAGTGAGGAAAGCGGACAGATTAAATATGCCAGTTGTCAACCTAAAGGTAACAACATTTGCGTTGGTTGCTGCTTCTGGCACGGTGGCGCAGTGGTAGAGTTGCTGCCTCACAGCGCCAGAGACCCGGGTTCGATCCTGACCACGGGTGCTGTCTGTGCGGAGTTTGAACTTTCTCCCTGTGACCACGAGGGTTTTCTCCGTGTCATCCGGTTTCCTCCCACACTCCACGGACGTGCAGGCTTGTATGTAAATTGGCCTCTGTAAATTGTCCCTGGTGTGTAGGATGCAAACCTGGCATAACATAGAACTAGTGTACAGGTGATCGCTGGTCAGCGAGGACTTGGTGGGCCGCAGGGCCTGTTTCCACACTGTTATTTCTCAACTTAACTCAACTAAAAAGAGTATGCTTGTGAGGGTTAAATGAAAAAAATGCAATGAATTAACTTCCTGAAAATCCATGAATTTATTTGAGGTTATAGAAAAATAATAGATACCGTGATCCTAGGAACGTTAAGGGCCTGTCCCACTTACGCGACCTTTACAAGCGACTGCCGGCACCTGTGATAGGTCGCCGAAATTTCCAACACGAAAATTCAGCGGCGACCAGAAAGACGCTACGAGAGTGAGGCTTCTAAAATGGCTTCTACATCATCATTTGGTGCTAAAAGCAGGAAGCAGCCGTTCAAACAGCAGTATACATAGAGATGGCAATGAATGCACTGTCAAGTAAGGTGCGTAAAAGACCTATCAATTGGTAGCAAAGTTATGCATTCTCGTACTCTTACATGGGTATGAACGCACATAAAAAACAACATTTCTTTCAGCAAAATGGCACAGCGTAAAAATACTGATTTCCTCAGCAAAATACTGATTTTCAGGAACTAGAATATTGAAAGGCTCTGACAAAACTTGACAGCTCTGTCATAATAAGTTGAACATTCATTATATTTATCAGATAAAAATGACCCTGAAGTTGAAACACAAGATTTCACTAATAACCTTTTTGGAAGATCCCCAAGTAATTTTGCTCATGGAATACACATTGTTAGATGCAAGCAGAGCACAAAGAACAGGGCAGCACAGTGGCGCAACAGTAGAGCAGCTGCCTTACAGCGCCAGAGAATCGGGTTCGATCCTGACTACGGGTGCTGTCTGTACAGAGTTTGTACGTTCTTCCCGTGACCTGCGTGGGTTTTCTCCGAGATCTTTGGTTTCCTCCCACACTCCAAAGACGTGCAGGTTTGTAGGTTAATTAGTTTGGTATGAATGTAAATTGTCCCCAGTGTGTGTAGGGTAGTGTTAATGTGCGGGGATCACTGGTCGGCGCAGACTCGGTGAGCCAAAGGGCCTGTTTCTGCACTGTATCTCCAAACTAAACTAAACTAAACAAATGAAACAGAAAAATAACAAAAAAAACACACCCGTGGGGGTTGGAGGCCATGGTTGACACTGTCACCCATTGGTCCATTTCTGTTCCCATTTTCCCCAAACAGGTTGTACAAAGGTCGACCCAAAATGCTGGAGGGACAGGCAGCATCTTTGTAGAGAAGGAATGGGTGACGTTTTGCGTCGCGACCCTTCTTCAGACTGAGAATGAGGGGAAAGAGAATCACAGAGATAAGGAAGTGTAAGGTGTGAAAACGAGTCATCAAATGGGATGCAGATCACGGAAAATGTAGAATAGATCACTGTTAGTTGGGAGAAGGTGACAGCGAAAGATAAAATTCAATCAGGGTCTGCCAGCTTTCATGGTCATTTTCTATTGCAACATGGAAATTAGTGGATTTATTGAAATTGGTATTGAGGTTTTGAGCGAAGCAAAACCTTCGGAAAAAAGAAATACTTGACAATCTATTGAAGAAGTAGCAAACGTAGGGGTTGAAGCTGAGAGGAGACTATAACAGTGGGACCTTCTACACACCAAACAGTGTTCACAAATAGTTGGACAGGACAACGTGCACAGGAATGTTAAACAAAAGATGTGTGGAGAAAATTGGAAAATTAAATTACGGTGGATATCAAGATAATAGTTTGAATAAATTTGCAACAAACAGTTTCAAAGACCAACTAATGCTTTTAGATGGTAGTTAAATGTCCTTGTATTCATTCATTTGCATTTTCCTCATCATATTGCTGATAGTTTTTGCAAGCATCCAACAAATGTCTTGATAATTTTCCAATGCAAATACAGTAATGAATAGCTTTATGGCATTCTGCTCCATCTAGAGGGGTTTGGCTGGTTTGCTTCACCATCCTGCTAGAGTTTGCAGAAGCAAGTAACTTTGCCGATGGGGGTTCATTTTAACTATTAGCGTAAACTGAGAGGTTTAGTTTAGTTTAGTTTAGAGATACAGCACGGAAACAGACCCTGAGGCGCACATTAACACTATCCTAGATACACTAGAGACAATTTACATTTACACCAAACCAATTAGCCTACAAGCCTTTGGTGTGTGGGAGGAAACCGAAAATCTCGGAGAAAACCCACGCACGTCATGGAGAGAACGTACAAACTCCGTACAGCCAATTACCTGTAGTCAGGATCGAACCCAGGTCTCTGGCGCTGTAAGGCTATTTCATAGCGTCAGAGCCCCGAGTTTAATCCTGGCTTCAGCTGCTGTTTGTGTGGAGTTTGCACATTCTCTCTGTGAACGCATGGGTTTGTCCTGGTGTTCCTCCCACATCCCAAAGACGTTCGGGTTAATTGGCCTCTGTAGAATTGCCTCTAATATGTAATGAGTGGATGAGAAAGTTGGATAATATAGAGTGGGTGATCGATGGCCAGTATGGACTCAGTGGGTCGAAGGGCCTGTTTCCACATGGTATCTCTAAACTAAATCAATTAGTGTTATCCTTTGTTCCCTTCTTTTCATTTGCTTGTCCAGCCTCCTCTATGTAGCAGCAAGTCTACATTTTCAGCACATTTGATGATTGTCACAAAGAAGTTTCCTTAAATCCAGACTTCCTGGATTTCTTGCTGACTATTTGATATTGATACTTATGCCCCTCTCCACAAGTAGGGGACTTCTCTTTGTAACCATTCTAGCAAACTTCGGTGACTCCTCCACCCCATTTTCTGAGGTGAAAAACAGTCTGTTCATACTTTCCCGAAAAATACCCTTGACTATCTAATATCACCCTGGTAAATGTTGGCATCTTTTCCGCTGCCTTTGTATCCCTTTTCTAGAATGGCTACCAGAGGTATGTGCAGTATAACCAGAGAGTGCTGAAATCACTGCGGAGGTCGACTTTTAGTGTTTGCCGACTATGAATTCCAAGATACTTCTGTTCTACCCCACCCTGACTGACCTCTTCCAAGTGAGGAGTGACTTCTCTATTCATGCTCCTAACATGAGTCATCCGGACTGAATCCCAGCTGCAAATAATTTGCTTTTGATTACTGCCCTCTTCCTGGAATTCATTGCCTCCTCATTCCCAATTTGGAATTAAGTGCAAATTGAGGCATTAAGAGTCTTAAATCGTTGACGTAAATGGTGAATGACAGCCTAGAATGAATCTTTGTGGGACTCCTATATTCCCACTCTCTGCTTCCTACCCTGAAGACAGCTAATGGTCTATTCCACTCCTTGTCCCCAGCTCTGAATTCCTTGGCCTTATTCATTAGTCTATCATTAATGCTCTTACTGGAAGCCGTTTGAATATCTTGATTAATTACAACAACATCATTACCACTGTCTGCTCCCTCTGTTATTATTACCCTCAAACATGCATTAACATCTGCCAGTCAAGAACTGTCTGCTTGAAAACCACAATAACAAATCATCCTTATTTTTCATCGCAGCCGTCAACACATCACTTGAGAACAGATGAAAGAAGTTAGAATTTATTGACGATACAGTCAGTCTGCAAGGCACATGTAGTCTCTCAGGTGTTTGATGTAGCATCAATGTGGTAACCAGGTTATCAAATACTGGATAATGGAAAATGGCATTCTGCACAATACTATTCTAAACCAGTGCTCAATGATGAGAGTTCCTCCAGCATCTCTTGTTCACAAGGCACAAGAGGCAACAGGGACACTGACAAAATACTGGGCGTCCCATGGCAAATTGATAATGCAGTGAAAAGATTTGAAGGCAGAGTGGTGAGGAGGAATTTCAAATCTATGGTTATTTAAAGATTTTGGTTTAGATGTAGGTTTGGTTTTGAAAGGTTTAGAGGGATATGAGCTAAATGCATGCATATGGGATTAGCAAACGAGGCATCTTGGTCGGTTTGGACACGTTGGGCCGAAGCGCCTGTTTACATGCAGTATGACTTTATGACTCTAGTAAAAAAAGATGATAAAAGACAAAGGATATATATTACAAATACACAAAGAACTCCAGAGATCTTCTCTGGCCTGGTTCAAAATAGTGTAATGGGCGGGGGTGAAAGTAACTTAGATTTGGTGACGCATCGGTAGAGTTGCTGCCTTACAGCACCAGAGACCCGGGTTCAATCCTGACTACTGGTGCTGTTCTCCCAGTGACCTGTGTGGGGGGTTTTCTGAGATCTTCGGTTTCCTCCCACACTCCAAAGACATATAGGTTTGTAGGTTAATTGGCTTGGTATAAGTGTAAAATTGTCCCTAGTGTGCATAGGATAGTGTTAGTGTGCAGGGATCGCTGGTCGGTGCAGACTCGGTGGGCCGAAGGGCCTGTTTCCGTGCTGTATTGCTAAACTAAACTAAATATTGTTGATTTAACCCATCTGCAATTATTGTATCAGCCACTTTTTCACCAGTTTGGTATCCTGGCTTGCAGTGGTTTACTCTCACCTCTGGCCTTGGTAGTATAAAAGGGAGACCATGACAATGTGGTAGCCATCTCTATTAGAGCCTGTATCAGCCTGTATTAGAGAGTCAGCCTTAATTATGGAGGGGACTTGAACCTGTGGCATTTTGACTCAGAAGAATCCTCCACTCCGGCAGAAGAGAGGTAGGCCAACTGAAAGTATTAGCATTTCATATCATCGAATAGCCCCATGTCCTTATTCATGTTTACAGATCAAAGATAAAGCTGTAGAGAGACACAAAAGGCTGGAGTAACTCAGCGTGTCAGATAGCATCTCTGGAGAAAAGGAATAGGTGATGTTTTGGATCAAGACACTTCTTCAGACTAAAGGTCCTGTCCCACTTGGCAATTTTTTCGGCGACTGCCGGCGTCATATCAGTGTCGCCAAAAGATTTTGAACATTTCAAAATCCAGCGGCGACAAAAAAAATGTTGCTACACTTGAAAAAACAACGCGCGTCAATACATCATCGGTGACCTGATACGTCTGTCAATTATGCCGGCAGTCGCCGAAATAATCGCCAAGTGGGACAGGCCCTTGAGAGCTTCAGTCGTCTTGTTGAGTCTCATTGTCTGTAACTCATTTTCACCTAGTTCACAGCTAACAATGGCCTGTTTTCTTTATCATCATTGCTTTTTTGCATATCTTTCATTCTATGAAATTTGTTCTATATCTCTCCACACCACCGTCTATATCTCTTGTTTCCCTTTCCCCTGACTCTCAGTCTGAAGAAGGGTCTTGACCCGAAACGTCACCTATTCCGTTTCTCCAGCGATGCTGTCTCACCCTCTGAGTTACTCCGGCTTTTTGTGTCATGTTTAAACCAGCGTCTGCAGTTCCTTCCTTCACAAGATAAAGCTGTCATTACTTAGGCAGCTTGAAACACAGTTCTACCAACTCAAATTAGCAATTATAAAAAACTAAACTGAATTTCAGTCAATGCACAGATGGAAATGAAACACCTCTTGGCAGAGCTGAGGATTTGCATTCATCGTTGAGAATTATTCAATTGCTCCATTTGCATGAACAAGGGGGATTATTTATTTAAACTGATTAGATATTTCCATGGCAGGTTGCATCCAAATACTGTGTGATAACTGGAGGTCGTTCAGATCCAAGTTTTGCTGCATCTAGTGGAAAGATGGGTCATAGTGACAGGGAGTGTACTGTTTATGCCGCCTCCTTAAGACTTAATGTTTTAATTAGACTTAAATATATGGATAGATGTGCAACTTGAAGGGGAATACCACACCCCCTGTTTAGATCGTGAAAGATACAATTTCCTCCACTGTTGAAGATATGCCCAATCACTAAGAGATTAGAAACACAAGGGACTTGCTGATTTACGGTAAAACACACTGAACACTGGAAAACTCAGCAAGGCAGGAAGCATCTCGGGCGGACATGGATGGGCGATGTTTCGGGTCGGGCCCTTCATTAAACATCGTGTCCAGCATTCCAGGTTAACAAGCTGATGTACAGTATGTCACTAAAGTCTTTTGGTCAGTTTTTCCTGACTTCTTAATAGCTTACTAATTTAATGTTTTTTTCATAAATAATGTTAATTCCAAATACTCTGCCCGAGTATTCCAGACAATGACAGAATAGGCACGGTAACGAAATTCCCCCACTATGGCTGTTGTTAGAAAGGCTCTGATTGTAATTCTAGTGCTTGTTTCTGGGGGACAGACCCCTTGCTCCACAGCCCTGCCTGTTATGGGGTTAGATTGTGATTGTAAGCATAGCTTTGTCTGTTACTGGAAGCGGCACTGACTGAAAACCCATATATCACCTTACAGTGGATAACTGATTGTACCCAGCTTGTCTGTTTACTGGGGACACCAACTGGAAGCCTAGATCCATCTGGTTTTACATTGACTGATGATTCTATATTAAGCAGTTACTTTTAGTTTAGTTTACATTACTTTATTGTCACATGTACCGAGGTACAGTGAAAAGCTTTTGTTGCGTGCTAACCAGTCAGTGGAAAGACAAGGTAGACAAAAAATGCTGGAGAAACTCAGTGGGTGAGGCAGCATCTATGGAGAGAAGGAATAGGCGACGTTTCGGGTCGAGACCCTTCTTCAAGACAATACATGTTTACAATTGAGCCATTTACAGTGTATAGATACATGATAAGGGAATGACGTTTAGTGCAAGGTAAAGCCAATAATGTCCGATCAAGGATAGTCTGAGGGTTTCCAATGAGGTCGATAGTAGTTCAGGACTGCTCTCTGGTTGCGATACGATGGTTCAGTTGCCTGATAACAGCTGGGAAGGAACTGTTCCTGAATCTGGAGATGTGCAATGTCACACTTCTATACCATGTCTGCTCAGCCAAGGTATTGTCCATACCATGTCGACTCAGACAGATAGAAAGTACTTTTTTCAATTTACTGTACTATATACAGTAAAACGGTTGCAGGTTTGATTGTTGGTTTGCACTGAGCTTGTTTATGTCTGTCTACCAGAACATGAATTTGACTTCACTTGAATTAGGGAGGTTATCTATCAGAATTCCCACTGCTGGTTGGTGTCGCATGGCTCCATTCGGCAAACGTTGCCAGGTTGGTGATTGAAACTAGATCAGCCTTCCCTCGGTCTTCTCTCACAGGGAAGTACCAAGCCAAAACTCACATATAAAATGGCAACAGTTGGAAAAGTTTGTTCCATAGAAGAATTTAGTTGCTAGATTGTATACACTGACTGTGACACATACCGTAACGAATATGAGTTAAAGTTGTCACCAGAGCTGGGTACAATGTGAAATGCTATCCTTAAAAACAATGGCCAAGACATAAGATGCGGCAAAGGATTTTTCATGGTAGCAATTCTTTAGATGTTTAGATGTAGGATTTGAATAAATATGGAGGATCGGCAACGAAATCCCAATTAACGACTGAGGTGAGTTATGGCTTCTGAGCAGAAGGGTAAAATTGCCAGGAATATGGATCGACCAGGTGTGTGAAGTAGTCACTGTCACGAGGTAACTTTATTGGTTTAGGGAAGAATCAGTTCTTCCTGTGAAAATCAGGCACAGAAGGCAATTTTTAATTAAAATGATTGATTAAGAAAACACCCTTTGTGTTAAATAGAAGTAAGTTCATTTTAATTCCCACATCCTAGATATTAGGAAGCAAATTCCGGTTAATAAGTTCTGTTTCTTTTCGACAGGGGGAAGTGCTTTTTGACAGTTGGGAGTCTATCTTCAAGAGCCATGCAACGTTCAACACAGGCATTCCTATATACTCCTTCAATGGAAGAAATATCATGAAGGATTCCTCCTGGTAAGAATTGCCCAAGAACATTTAAGACAAATGCAAAGAACATTTTTTTACCTCAGAGGTAGTTAAGGTTCATACTTTATGTAAAAGCCTGAAGGGGCTTTTTTTGAAGTGTAGTAATAGAGGAAATTTCTTGGCCACATTGGACGCAGCAATGTCCACGTATCCAGCAATGTGATGAAGTGGCAGTTAGTTTGAATTTTTTTATCTATTCATTTTTGAAAGTATGGACATCCACGGTAACCCCAGCATTTGTGACGTTTCTCTTATTGTCCTTGAGTCGCAGTTGGTGAGCCAACTTCGCGAAGTGGTGCAGTCCAACTGGGGAAGGTGCTTAATGTTGTTGGATAGTGAGTTGCAGCAGTTGGAACGAGCAAAGGTGAAAGATGACCAATTTCCAAGTTGCGTTGGTGCGTGACCTGAATGAGAAACTTCATGGCTGATGGCGTTCACATGCAACTGATGCTCGTGTCTTTCTTGGCCATGGAGGTTGGGCTTTCAACGATGTTGCTTAATGAATATCTGCAGGTCAGGCCACTAATTGGAACCCACTTGTTCCTCTTCGAGAGATCTTTTAATGATAACTGAGAAGGCAGCCAGAGCCTTAAGGGCCTGTCCCATTTGGGCGTCATTTGCGCGTCATTTACGTAACATCATTTATGCGCCACAACGCACGCCACGCGCGTCATGACGAGCGCGTTGTGCATTGTGACGCATAAATGATGTTGTGTAAATGACACCCAAGTGGGACGTGGTGCTTGGTGAGGTGGCGCGTGGTGAGTTGTGGTAGCGTAGGCAGTGACGCACGGTAGCGCGCGGCGTCCCAGGATTTTGGGATTCACAAAATCTTCGCCCTCCACCTGCGTGACGTGCAAATGACGACCAAGTGGGACAGGCCCTTGAGTTTTACATCCTATCCAAAAGGTGTTATAGCTTTCTTCTCGTGATATAAAATGCTGACCCCATTTTATTTTTATCTTTCAAGGCCTCACAAAATAATCTGGCACGGTTCAAGTGAAAGAGGGAGCCGGGTTCCAACTCATTACTGCGGGGGCTGGAGAAAGACGGACATGACCATCAGGGGCAACGCTTCACCTCTTTCCAGCGGAAAACTCCTCAGTCAGCACTCATACAACTGTGCAAACAACTTTATTGTTCTTTGCGTTGAGAACAGCTACTTCCATGATCACAGAAAGAGAAAATAACAGCCTGCATCTTCAAGTGAAAGCTCAGGATTTCACGTCCGTCGACAGTCTCATTACCAAAACCAGTTAAGGGTGGCACATTTTTACTTCTAGAAATATATTAAAGTGTGACATGTTGCTTTCTGATGAGAAATGGAAGAAATGGAAGCCAAAGATGACAATACCTCAAAAATCTGCATGGGCTGTTCTTTCATTAACAAAGAAAATCGTATTGATCTGAGGAACCGTTCTCACATAATTTCTCATTACGCTTGTTGATACTTTGGTGCTAATGAAAAGTAATTGAAATGGGACCACTGTTAAAATGCCATATTTATAACCGCTATTAACTCAACTTGCCCATATCACAACCTAGCCGAGCTGGTACAATGGGGAAGTTGCCTCACCCCAGCAAGCCTCTGTGTCTATTAGGTTAATATAACTTTCCATCCATTGGAATACACTGCAGTTACGTTATGAGAAAGACCTTGAATCCAGCTTTCATAATGGATATCTTTTCTTTCCCCATAACAGATATGAACGAAAGTTAGCTTTTGTTTGTGAAATCTGCGTCATCATGTCAAAACAACTTATTTAACATAATGTTCAATGTAAAACTATGCATTGTTATTATTACTCAACTCTGCATCACGGTATTCAAGTATCTTAATACGCATATGCATTCATTTTTCACTGCTTTTTCTGCATTGACTGGGTCCTTTTAGCATCTTTCTGGACTGTTTCTGTGTGTGGTATTATTCGACACTAACGCATTGTATTTACTGCTTCTGCCCATCAGTGGTGTATGGAGACGGGTGCCAGCGAGTAGCCAGAGATCTCTCTGCTCAGACCCTTGTTACTGGACATCAGCTGCCTGGCTGGTGAGAATCTCCCTCTCTCAGCCCACTCTCTCAAAGCAAACCCTGCTGTGGGCCTTATGGCTTTTGTACGATACATTCCTCCTGCAAACAATAGATTTAAACATTCTCCCTCTTTTATTTTTACACAATGGTAAAAATGTCGGAGCTGAAGTTTCACAACTATTCACACTTGCCCTGTACTTTAAAATGGCGGCTTGTCAGCGTGATCACTCCCACGGCCGACTTAATCAACTTACACTGAAGAGTTTAGTTCATTTACACTGCAACTTGAGTCTATTCACAGTACATAGTTAACCCTCACAAATGCCAATTTAGTTAATAAAGACAGTACAGCACAGATTTAATTTGTGTACACTACAGAGTTTGTACAGGTTTTGTCTCAGCACATGGCAGATTGAGTGCATTTACTGTCCAGACTGAATCCACTTACCAAGCAGATTTAGTCTATGTACAGCTGAGGTTTGATACATTTATAATGCAGAGTTAGATCATTTACAATATACATTTAGTCCACTCACAGCTATGTTGCAGTCCTTTGAGATTGCAGGTAATGTCCATATAGTGCAATTCAACTACACATCAGTGAACAAATGTTTGCATTGATCAAACAACTTTCTAATATATGAACCAAATGTCTAAATCAGATTGTATTGAAATGAAGGATATTTCACAAGCTGAATAAACGTCATACATTTTTTGTAAAAATCTACCCTGTCTCATTTTTGAAATCTAGGTAATAAATGAAAGAACACTTGTGCGCAGAGAAGGAATTTCTGATGGCGTTGTGTGTAATTGTCCTAAGCCAGTCCATTTCTTTATAAACCAAAGACTACAGCATGAATTGGTGCAAAATACTGCAGATGCTCTAAACTCAAAACAAAACCATATAGCTGGCCAGGCAGCAGCTGTGGAGGGAGAGGGACTCAATGTTTCAAGTCAAAGGTTCTTCATTAGAATCCTAGTGAAGGATGACACAAAAAGTTGGAGTAACTCAGCGGGTCAGGGAGCATCTCTGGAGAGAAGGATTATGTGATGTTTTGGGTCGAAACCCTTCTTCAGACAGAGTCCGGGGAAAGGGAAACTAGAGATATAGACGGTGATATAGAACAAATGAATTAAAGAAATGCAACAAATAATGATGATAAAGAAAGCAGGCCATTGTTAGCTGTGGGCTGGGTGAAAATGAGTTACAAACAATGAGACTCAACAAGACGATTTTGAAGCTAATACGACTTGGGTGGGGGAGGGATGGAGAGAGGTTAGAGAAATCAATGTTCATACATCTGGGGTGTAAGCTGCCCAAGCGAAATATGAGGTGCTGTTACTCCAGTTTGCATTTAGCCTCACTCTGACAATGGAGGAGGCCTAGGACAGAAAGGTCAGTGTGGGAATGGGAAGGGGAATTAAAGTGTTTGGCAACCAGTAGATCAGGTAGGTCCAGGCGGACTGAGCGAAGGTGTTCAACGAAACGATCACCCAGTCTATGTTTGGTCTCGCCGATTAATGAAGGATATTTGATCCAAGACGTTGACTGTCCAACTCTCCCCATGTTTGTCCGCGTACCTTTTTCACACAGAGAGTGGTGAGTCTGTGGAATTCTCTGCCTTAGAGGGCGGTGGAGGCCGGTTCTCTGGATACTTTCAAGAGAGAGCTAGATAGGGCTCTTAAAGACAGTGGAGTCAGGGGGATATGGGGAGAAGGCAGGAATGGGGTACTGATTGGGGATGATCAGCCATGATCATATTGAATGGCGGTGCTGGCTCGAAGGGCCGAATGGCCTACTCCTGCACCTATTGTCTATTGTCTATTGTCTATTGTCTATTGTCTATTGTCTATTGTCTATTGTCTATTGTCTATTGTCTATTGTCTATTGTCTATTGTCTATTGCAGCATTTCTGTTTTCACTTCAGCATGAGCATGTTGCCACACTTTCTTCAGTTCCTGTTGCAGAAGCAGCGCTGAGACATGTAAGATATCTGCAGAGATGTTCCTACTTACATTGATTTTTTTGAACAGACTAACCAAACACTGTAATGAAACGGTGCAGCAGCCTAGCACTTGCTCTGCAGCTCAGCCCCGCACAACCCAATGAGGGTGGCGGGTCGGACTTTTCTGTGGTGGGGAATGGATGCTACTTGACACAGAGTGGAGGAGCAGACTATAAACATACTGCTGGCAATCTTCTCTGGAATTTTGAAGATAGCCCTGAGGCAACATTAGTCAGCGTATTAGCCACATGTGGTATTTCAGAATCCAGATATGTCTAATTGCTTTTTTGATGAATACAAATACAGTAATACAGTGCAGTAGCAGGCATGTGATCTCAGTCTAAATGAAAACATCTGTAGGAAGGAACTGCAGATGCTGGTTTAAACCGAAGGTAGACACAAAAAGGTGGAGTGACTCAGCGGGTCAGACAGCATACTCTGGAGGAAAGGAATAGGTGACGTTTCGGGTCAACACCCTTCTTCGACCTTAAATGTCACCTATTCGTTTTCTCCAGAGATGCCGTCTGACCCGCTGAGTTACGCCAGCTTTTTGTGACTATCTTCTGAAAAAGATCTGGAATTCATTTTCCAAAAAAAGAGTTGAGGTTCAGATCTGGTGTGATCTAAATGAATGACAGAATAGGCTGGAGTCATGAATGGCCTCCTGCTCCTAATACAGTTCTTGTTGAAGTTTCATTTTGTCCAGTATCTCAGTCAGTAGTTACAAGTGGTTTTCCAAATGTGGTTGTTTGTGTTTACCCAACTAGTCAAACAGCAAGCAAACTTTAATCTTTTGGGGACAAATGTGTAAAATTAGGGGGTGCAAAAACCTTTAGATGTGAATAACCGACATGCTCAGTGGTAGTTATCAATATGCAGACCTGTATTCTGTGTGTGCATGGAGTCTTCTCTATTAAAATATATTCATGTATCTAAAAGAATGTTATTGAGGCTAACCCAGTCAATTGTTGGTGCGGCACGGTGGTGCAGCAGTAGAGCTACTGCCTTACAGCACATGAGACCCGGGTTCGATCCTGACCATGGGTGCTTGGCTGTATGGTGTTTGTACCTTCTCCCCTTGACCTGCGTGGGATTTCTCCGAGATCTCCGGTTTCCTCCCACACTCCACAGACCTACCGGTTTGTAGGTTAATTGGTTTTGGTATAATTGTAAAATTGTGTGTGTAAGGTGGTCTTAATGTGCAGGGATCGCTGGTCAATGTGGACTCTGTGGGCAGAAGTGCCGATTTCCACGCTGTATCTCTAAACTAAACTAAACTAAACTAAACAGAATAGACAGGGGAACGTTTACTCCTAGCATTATGCAGAATTATAACTGCATGGATATGGAAAGCCTGAAACAAACATCCAAGATGCCGAGAAGCAACGTTAGTGATGGATGCAGTCAGTGATCCAGATGACAGAAAAGACATGAAGAAGGGCCAAGCATGGACCTCTCCAAGGTGGGGCTGTTGAATGTGAGAAGCAGCTTGGAATTTGGAAAATGGGTTGAACAGAAAGTATAAGAACATGAAAATAGCAGTGGGCCCGATAATTTACAACCTTCTGCATAAAAAAACATTGTAATTATGTTTCCCTGGAGGATCCACCACCATACGATTGCTAATTAACTCCCTCATTATGCAAGTTAAGATCTGATAGATTTTTCCCTAATTGTTTCCACTGTGTATTGTGTCAGAAATATAGATAATTTTGAGTTGTATGCACGAAAGCTAAAACATCCATGATTATATTATTACTTTATTACTAGCTACGTGACTTCCTTATTTTTTGATTAATTATCGCTTAAGTTGTGTTGGTACTGTTAAAGGCCCTGTAAAAATCTTCAACCAATGCTGTTTGTCCTTTCTTATTATCTGTATATGCAACAAAGGTTCTACTTCCTGATTCTCAAAACCAAGATCATTCCTCATTACCAACCTCACTTTTTTACCAACATTTCTGACCACGCAATACCAATTATTTTTTAAATGTCCTACCCTGGAATGTCTCACCACTACAGTTCTTTAATTAGGCATGAGTTGCCGTTTGTGCCACAGTTGTTGGGGACTTGATTCATCTCGACACTTTAATTTTAACTTTTCCATTGTTCCATAATGTCATAAGTGACAGGAGCAGAATTAGGAAGTTCGGTCCATCAAGTCTACTCCGCCATTCAATCATGGCTGACCTATCTTTCCCTCCTAATCCCATTCTCCTGCCTTCTCCCAATAACCCCTGACACCCGTACTAATCAAGAATCTATCTATCTATCTATGCTTTAAAAAATGTCCATTGACTTGGCCTCCACAGCCTTCTGTGGCAAAGAATTCCACAGATTCACCACCCTCTGACTAAATAAATTCCTTGTCATGACAATGACTAGTCCTAGGCTCTCCCATTAGTGTAAACATCCTCTCCACATCCACTCTATCCAAGCATTTCACTATTTGGTATGTTTCAATGAGGTGCCCTCCTAATTCTTCAGCGAGTATAGGGCCAGTGCCATCAAATCTTCATCATAAGTTAACCCCTCTCATTCCTGGGATTTTTCTTGCAAACATCCTCTGGACCCTCTCCAGGGCCAGCACATCCTTCCACAGATATGGTGCTAAAATTGCTCACATTGGAATTATAGTTCCTAGAATTATCTCTGTCCATTCCTGTCTTGCAGTGCATATTTGCTACTTTGGTCTACTCTTTGCCATGCTCCTTTGATATTACAAGCCAACCCTTGCATGGACCCTGCCCCTTCTCCACAGTCTGTCATTAATTTGAAGCTTTTACAACGGTATCATCCCAATCCACTTTAGATGAAGCCCATGAAAATAAAAAATAAAACTGCAAATGCTGGAAATCTGAAATAACAACTAGGGACAATTTTTGTTTCACATTAGTACCAAGCCAATTAACCTACAAACCTGTAGGTCTTTGGTGTGTGGTAGGAAACCTAAGATCTCGATGGAAACTCACGCAGGTCATGGGGAAAACGTACAAACTCCTTACAGACAGCACCCATAGTCAGGATCGAACCCGGGTCTCTGGCGCTGTTAGGCAGCAACTCTACCGTACACCACCATGCCGCCAGCACCAAGGTACACCAACGTCCTTTTTCTCAGTAATCGCTTAATAATTATGGTACATAGCCTATCATGGCGTGGAAACAGGCCCTTTGGCCCATCTTGCCCACACCGGCCAAACTGTCCCATCTACACTCGTCCCACCTGCCCGTGTTTGACCCATATCCCTCCAAACCTGTCCTATCCATGTACCTGTCTAGCTGTTTCTTAAACACTGGGATAGTTCCTGCCTCAACTACCTCCTCTGGCAGCTCACTCCATAAACCCACCTTGGTGTGAAAAAGTTACCTCTCAGATTCCTATTAAATCTTTTACCCTTCACCTTAAACCTAAGTCCTCTGGTCCTCGATTCATGTACTCTAGGCACGAGACTCTGTGCGTCAACCCGATCTATTCCTCCCATGATTTTATACACCACTATAAGACCACCCCTCATCCACCTGCGCTCCAAGGAATAGTGTCCCAGCTGACTCAACCTCTCCCTGTAGCTCACACCGTCCAGTCCTGGCAATATCCTCATAAATCTTCTCTGTACCCTTTCCAACTTGACAACATCTTTCTTGTAACATGGTGCCCAGAACTGGGCACAATATTCTTAAGTGATGGGAGAAGTGATGGTGTGGTGAGAAGCCCCCTCCCTGTTCCTTGGCTCCACAGTTGGGTGGACAGATCATTTTGTAATGGTTGGTGCTGCCACCTCAGAGGAAACCAATCCTGCAGCAAAAGCTTCAGATGGGCACACAGCCCACTATTTGCTATGCAAAAGGACTAACGTCTGACTCAGCTTTGGGCTTGGGGCATTTAATTTTCTTTGCTGTGCCAATGTGTCAGGTTGTGTCCTGTCAACTCATCGTGTGTGTGTGTGAAGTAATTTAGTTTTAGCTTTAGTTTATTATCACATGCAGTGCATGTGAACATTTTTTGCCAACCAGTCAGCAGAAAGACAATACATTAGACAATAGACAATAGGCGCAGGAGTAGGCCGTTCGGCCCTTCGAGCCAGCACCGCCATTCACTGTGATCATGGCTGGTCATCCACATTCAGTACCCCGTTCCTGCCTTGTCCCCATATCCCTTGACTCCGCTACCTTTAAGAGCACTATCTAACTCTCTTAAAAGCATCCTGAGAATTGGCCTCCGCTGCCTTCTGAGGTAGAGAATTCCAGATTCACAACTCTGGGGGTGAAAAGGTTTTTTCCTCATCTCAGTCCTAAATGGCCTCCACCTTATTCTTAAACTGTGGCCCCTGGTTCTGGACTGCCCCCAACATCGGTAACATGTTTCCTGCCTCTATCGTGTCCAATCCCTTAATAATCATATGTTTCAATAAGAAACCCTCTCATCATTCTAAATTCCAGAATGTACAAGCCCAGCCGTTCCATTCTATCAACATGTGACAGTCCCGCCATCCCGGAAATTAACCTTGTGAACCTACGCTGCACTCCCTCAATAGCAAGATTACAATCGATTCATTTACAGTGTATAGATACATGATAAGGGAATAACGTTTAGTGCCGGGTAAAGGCAGCAAAGTCCGATCAAGGACAGTCTGAGGGTCACCAAAGAGGTAGGAATCGTTCAGCACTGCTCTCTGGTTGTGGTAGGATGATTCAGTTGCCTGATAACAGCTGGGAAGAAACTGTCCCCGGATCTGGGGGACCCTGAATCTCTCAATCCCCACACTGAAGGTTTAGTTAAATGGTACTACACAGAGAATGTATTGATGTAAACTGTACAATAGCAACCAGGCAAAAAAAAAAAAATAGATTAATGAATTGTATTCAGGCAATAGCCCACTGGAAAAATAGCCACATACCCAAACTCTCAAACATTCTCTACAAAAAGCCAAACAGTGTCCTTTTGGAGCAAAAAGCAAAGACTAGAGGAACTGAGCAGGTTAGTCTAAAGAAATATCCCAACGTGAAATGTCTTCTGACCATATCCTTCCATGGATTCTACCTGACCCATTGAGTTCCTCCAGCAGTTTGCTTTTTTCCAGTATTTGCAGGCTCTTGTGTCTCATTAATGCCCTTATTTATTGCTATGCAAGTCTGGAGCCTAGGAGCTGCGGTACATTATTGGAGATGCACTTCTACAACCATTGGAAAGCAAGCCCTCTCCAACAAACTTCAGTCACAGTCTTTCTCCATTCAGGGGATCGGTGGTGAAAAGGGAAATGTGCTTCATTTCTCTCGCTCTCCTCTTCCTCTCTCTCTCTCTCTCTCTCCTTAACCTATCTCTCTCTCCCCTCTGTCTTTGCCTCCATCTGTGTCTCTCTCTCTCATTTTCTCTCTCTCCATACAGATATATATGCATATCGATCTATCTCTGTCTCTCTCTGTCTATCGCTCGCTCCCCTGCTCTCTCTCTCTCTCTCTCTACCACCAGCAGGAGGCCAGTGCAAAGGTCACAGCATATAGCTTCGGCCCATAATGTCCATGTCGAACATGATGCCCGGTTAAACTAATCTCCTCCGCCTGCACGTGATCCATGCCCTTCGACTCCCTGTCCCTCCATGTGCCTATTTAAAAGCCTCCTAAATGTTGCCATCATATCTGCCTCCACCACCACCTATGACAGATCATTCCAGGCTCGCATCATTCTCTGTGTAAAACATTTGCCTGACACAAATTAATTAAATGCTGCCCCTGTCGCCTTAGTATTTGACCTTTCCATCTGGTAAAAGGTTTTGGCTGTCTACCCTATCTAGGCCCAAAGGGGCTGTCCCACTGCGGCGACCTAATCTGCGAGTTTAGAAGAGTTTGCCCTGGGCTCAAACTCGCAGCATGGTCGAAATGAGGTCCTATGAGGTCACTGGAACTCTCCTTCATGCTCGAGGGAAGTTCCCGTATACTCCCGGCCTCAGCTAGGTCGCAGAAAATGTTTCAGGATATTGAACAATTTTCCGTGAGTAAAATTTTGGGCGGCATGGTTCTTTTGAACTCGTAGTGCAGTGGAGTTGGGTCGCTAAGTAGTCGAGGGCAGCCATAGGCAATCTCTTTCACTGACTGGGCATTTTAATTGGCTCATTGGAGTTTCAGGTCCAAGGAAAACCGACCGGTAGGTAAATTGCCTGCTAACCTTTATTAAACTTCTTAAAAATGTCTCCACCCCTTCTCTCTCTCCCCTTCTCTCTCCCCCTTCTCTCTCCCCCCCTTCTCTCCCTCTCCCCTTCTCTCTCTCCCCCCCTCCTCCTCTTCCCCCCTTCTTTCTCCCTCCCCCTCTTTCTCCCCCCCTTCTCTCTCCCCCCCTTCTCTCTCCCCCTTCTCTCTCCCCCCCTTCTCTCTCCCCCCTTCTCTCTCCCGCCCCTTTCTCTCCCCCCCCCCTTCTCTCTCCCCCCCTTCTCTCTCCCCCCCTTCTCTCTCCCCCCTTCTCTCTCTCCCCCCTTCTCTCTCCCCCTTCTCTCTCCCCCCTTCTCTCTCCCCCTCTCCTTCTCCCCCCCTCTCCTTCTCCCCCCATTCTCTCTCCCCCCTTCTCTCTCCCCCCCCTTCTCTCTCCCCCCCCCCTTCTCTCTCTCTCCCCTTTCTCTCTCCCTACACTCTCTCTCCCCTTCTCTCTCCCCTTCACCCTCTCCCCTTCTCTCTCTCCCCCTTCTATCTCTCCCATTTTCTCTCTCCCTTTCTCCCTCTCCCATTTTCTCTCCCCCTTCTCCCTCTCCGCTTCTCTCTCTTTCTCCCCTTCCATCTCTCCCTCCCCTTCTCTCTCTCCCCCTCTCTCTCCCCCTTCTCTCTCCCCCTTCTCTCCTACCCCCCCCCCCCCCGCACTCTAAATGACTTACTGTACACTGTGGCAGCCGTTTACCTTCCTCTTCATCACACAGACAGCGCTCCTCCGCTTTCCCTGGCCCCCACCTTCATAGTGTGTGTGTGTTTGTTTGTGTGTGTGTGTGTGTGTGTGTGTGTGTGTGTGTGTGTGTGTGTGTGTGTGTGTGTGTGTGTGTGTGTGTGTGTGTGTGTGTGTGTGTGTGTGTGTGTGTGTGTGTGTGTGTGTGTGTGTGTGTGTGTGTGTGTGCGCGCGTGTGTGTGTGCGCGCGCGCGTGCGTGTGTGTGTGTGGTCGGTAGATGCAGGTCGCGGTTTCAACGGGGCCGGTCGATCCAGCTCGAGGCTCTCCAGGCGAGTGCCCTCGAGCTTGAAGGTCGAAGGCACTCTTCTGGACTCGCGGATTAGGTCGCCCAAGTGGCCCTTAACAGAATTATATACTCTTCTATCACATTTCTACTCGGTCTCTAAGGCCCCAGAGAAAACAATGCAAGTTTGTACAACCTCTACTTGTACCTGATACAAATCTTGGACAGAGTGGACGTGGAGAGGATGTTTCCACTAGTGGGAAAGTCCAGGACTAGTGGGAAAGTCCATCACCTCAGAATTGGAGGGCGTTCCTTTAAGAACGAGATGAGAAGGAGTTTCTATAGTCAGAGGGTGGTGAATCTGTGGAATTCTTTGCCTCAGAAGGCTGTGGAGGCCAAGTCAATTGATATTTTTAAAACAGAGATAGATAGATTCTTGATTAGTACGGGTGTCAGGGGTTATGGGGAGAAGGCAGGAGGAGGGAGAGATAGATCATCCATGATTGAATGGTGGAGTAGACTTGATGGGCCGAATGGCCTAATTATGTTTCAATCACATGACCTTATGACCTTATGAATTCCAAGGCAGCAACCATTCATTTCT